>NW_025335440.1:19327247-19435815 GCF_004798865.1 Varanus komodoensis | reverse complement strand
TTCTCTGTCCACCAACCTGTGATTTGTAGGAGATGCAGGGAAAGGAAGAGAGCTTGGCACACTAATGTTTTTCAAGACTGTTATTAAAAATACATTTTGAAGTGGGTATGAAGTATAGTGCTTTATGGATGCTGCATTGAGGATCTTTGTGTCACATTGGAAAAATGACATTCAAGTTTAGTAGTAGTATTTCTTTCTTTGGATAGCCTGACTCGTGAATTAATTGGTATTCTATTTTGGCTCTTAATATTACCTCTAACTATGAAATCCAAAGAAGATGCATGCACACATGGGGGAAACCACTGTTTTCATTATAGCAGTTTATGTTGCCAAAGAGCCAAGCCATGATTTGTTTAAAAAAGAAAATGAAACCATAGCCAGTCACTTTAGCAATGTGAATGTTCTTATTAAAAGAAAAAAAGGATAACTTTGCTAGGGAACGTTAGCGTTCACACAAGATGCCAGTTAAGGTTTTCCTTCATTTATACTTCAAATATGACACCAACATCGTTTTCATGGCTAGTATGATAATGATAGTGTTTTCTGAACCCTTTTGTCAGAGTCTGGAAAAGAGGGAGTGCTATTTTAAATCTTTGATCCTTGTCTGTCTTTTATTATTCATAATTACTACACTTGGTGTTTTTTTTTAAACCCATTCTTCAGCTTTAGTTTTCCCCAGGTCACAATTTCTAAACTTGATTTTGACTGTTGGATAAGTGTTAAATTTAGTAACATGAATGGTACTTGATCACAGCAGTCCAGCTAATTCATATTACAGTTCATAATTACCATATCCTCCTCTTTGGACTTAGTAGCTTGTTGGCTCATGGAATAATGATTTGTTAAAGCTCTAATTTCTTCCTGTCTGTTGTACTTCATGCCTCTGGTTATCCACAACCATGGTTTTAAATCTGAAGTGTTAGAAATTATAATGCAATATATCTTTTCAATTCACTGCCTAGAAGAGAGCATGAATATCTCAAGTTGCCTTAATTGCTTTCCTGCAGCAACAGATCACTTCAAGGTGGCCTTTATCTAGACCTTTGTGGTTGTTCCGTCACATACATGGAATTTTGACGTGAGCAGCCAGTTCCATTCATTTTAATGGAGGGGTGGAGAAACCTACTTGCATAAAAGCAGGGCATAGTCAATGGAGAACAGAGGGCTCTGTGCCAAAAGCTCCTGGGTTGCCAAATTTCAGTGCCAAATTAGGTGGTGTGGCAGGAGGAGGCAGGGCTGTGGCCTCCACTGCGTTCTGGAGCAACTGCAGAAGTTGCGCAACCATCTTCTAGGTGCTGGTAGCGATGGCATGGATCAGGCTGGATGGAGGGTTTGTGGTAGTACCTTCCAAAGCCCCAGCTAAATGAGCTAAGAAAATCATCACGACTGACTCTTCTGGGATAATTGCAACCTCGTGTTTGGGGACTCTCCTATGCACTTTCCAGGGCTAATGCAAGTGGGTGCTGAGCAGGTTTCTGAATGTGCCAGTAAGGTGCTTGGAAGCTTCTGGCGGGGGGGGGGGGGGTCCTACCTGAGCTGCTACAATGGGCCCTTGTCTTGTTTGGGAGTTGCTGATACCCTCTCTGCTCCACTTGAGCACCATCATCCTGGATGGTCTGAAAGTGGCACTACAGCTACTTGCTTAGTAACTGAGGAGACCAACAGGATTCTCTCTGGTCCATATCTATAAAGAAGAATGCCAAGTTCCCTAGCTGGGCTGGGCTGTCTGTGCTGCTCCCCGACTGCCTTATTCCCTTGAGTGCCTGCCGCTCAGGCTTGTCCACCAGAATTCCCAGGCCACCCAATGGGCCATAACAGTGGTGTGTTTTTCCTCCCTTTGGTAGCCTTTTGCAAACTGCTCATCTCTGCCCCAAAAACTGCTCCAATGCAAAAATTTGTCACCGGCACTAAGTTCTTTTGCAAGTGAATCAGAGGGAATGGACTGCAACCCTATAGACACTCACCTGGAACTAAACCCCCCTGCTCTTGGTGGGGTGCACTTGTAAGCAAACATGCATAAAGAGGATGCTGTTGCTAACAGAGTGTATTTGGGAACTTTAACCTGCGCATTTGAGAGCTGATGTCAGGCCCATAATTTGATGTGGAGGCAACTGGGAGGCAGATTTGGTATTTCAGTGCTGCTTTGTTAAATTCCACGTGATGAAATTTTTGTCTAACAAATGAGAGCTGCAACATCTGTGCTTGTTAAACGATATTGTTCAAAAGCAAGCTGTTTTAAACTAGTACAGCTGTAAGCATAATAAAAACCATGAAGGTATGGGATATTTTATGAAAATGTTTAATTCAACTGTTTCTTTGGAATGTAGTAGTCATTGTCTGGAAATTTAAATTACAATTCAATCCTACTTTTTTTTTTAATGCTACTCAGTGTCCGAGAATACAAACGTCATTTAAAGTTAAGGCTTTGCTGTTCATTTTGAAATAACAATTTAAAAGTGTCATATTGTCATAGAAAATAAAAAATTTCTGTAAAAAAATTTGCACAAAATTTTATGATGTTACAAAACATGAAGCAATAATATACCAGTAAAATGAAATCATTTTACTACAGAAGACTTTTATAGTTTTTTGATAAAGAAAAAATATGTTATTTTACACTTTCAAAATTATGAAACAATCTAAAACAATATAAACTGAACATTTTGTAACACTGCCTTTACAAATTAATAACTTTATAAACATATAATTTTTAAATATATTTATCAGTGCAAGATATTTTTTCCATTTAAAGTTGCAGTATCATTTTTTTTCTTTGCTGAAGGGCAGATTTCATTCAATTCTAGTTTGAAGAAATTGAGTTGTTAATGTTCTTTTCTAGGACTAAGCAGCTACACTGATGGGGTTTCCTAGTTCTATTCATACGAATAGCACTCTGGCTCACGAAACTCAAATATCGATGCTGGAATTACATCCGTCCTGTACTGGGTAATTTTCATGTAACATTGCTTTTTCCGTGATATCACTGTGGCCTGACATCATGTCCTCCTACAGGGATTTATTGGTTCACATAGCAGATTTTAGGACAGCGATACAGGGAGAAAGGATTGGATGCCCAAGCACTGCTCTTGGGTAACTCCATTTGTTTCTGTGGTGTTGGCATCTGTTGAAACAAATGAAGAATACATAGCAGCAATGTCTGGTGGATTTCAGCCAAAACCTTTGCTGTTCCAACTAGAACAAAACAAATTGCTAACCCCACATCCATTTAAACAAATTGAAATGTTTCTCAAATAAACTTAGTTAGGCTTCTGGGAATGGGGTTTTTCCTTTCAGCTGGGAATGTGGGAGAAGATATGCAGAGCCTATTTATGCCTATGTATTCCGAGTTGTCATCTGTGAGCTACTTGCGATGTTACTTTCTTCACATATGCAGTTAAGATCCATGCAAGGTGGTTGCAACATTGTGCCCACTTCTCTGGACATCAGTCCCACTGAATATAGTGGGCTTTTTTATGAGTACACATTCATAGCTTAGTACTGCTCAATCAGGGTTGGGGAACTTGTGGTCCTCCAGAATTTGTTAGACTACAACACCCATCGTCCCTTACGATAGCGTCTGCTGGCTACAGCTAACATGAGCTGCAGTCCAACAAAACTTGGAGGGTCAAGGATTCCCACTCCTGTGTTGGATAGAAAGTGAACATGTCACTTCTGGTCTCTATACAATTCCTAGCACAGTATTTTTGGCACTAGATATTAGAGAATGTACTCCACTGAGATGGAGGGGAGTTTGCACATCATGCTAATCACTTGTTTTGTAGTGCCACAATATGATTACTTACATCTGTGAATTAGCTGTCACAGATAAAACTTTCACATTATCCAGCGACAACTCCAGCAGAATGCTCTTCGATGGAGACCGTTCATAGATTTAACTAAGAGTCAGCAACAGTTGAATAATCAAGGACAGGTTGTGGCTGAGGGGTAAAGCACACACACTGCAGGCAAACAGCTTCAGATTAATTTCTCAGCACTTTTAGTTGCAAAAGCAACTTGTACAGGAAGGCTAGGACGGCTCTTTCTTGCCTTGAGGCCTGGGGACATAGCCAGGTCTCAGCTAGATGAACCAACGGCCTGACTTAGTAGAAGGCAGAAGCATGTGTGTGAACAAGTCCTTTTTCAAAGCCAAGCATTTGACTCATTGATTCTGGACTTTTGCCAAGCTCATGTCTTTGTAATGAACTCTATCCTTCTTAAATGATATCTGCATTCATTTGAATCACAGATCTTAAAATGACTGTGTGACAAGCAGCCCCCAAGGAAGAACCAATAATTACATGATGCAACTAAATATTACATGCAACAAGGGCAGGAGAAATTTATTTGAGCTTGATCTTTTTGGAATAATTAACCAGAGTGTTCCAATTATAGTGGAGGTTGGGGTAACTATATTCTGATTTGCAAGCTCTTTTTGCCAAGGATTTTTAAGGTGAATATTTAAATTGAAAACATCCTTCTTTGGGTGATAACTCATATTGACAACAACCAGAACAAAACCTAGGTTTCAGAAATTTGTTCTTTGGTGGCTACATCAACTGACTATGGAAGGGTGCATTTGATCAAAATATTTACAATGCAGACCTGAGGAGGCAAAATTACCATGTGTTGATTTGCCCCCTTCTGAAATTTAAGACCTTATCTGTGACTTTTGGAGAACAATTCAATTCCTAAATGCATTGCATCAGTTATCAAGTAATTTATGTAGACATTCTTTTTCAATATTAAATCAAATGCACATGAAAAAGAAATACAAAAATCGTAGAGACAAGGGCTCTGTTTTAGCCAATGAAAGAAGCATCTGGTGCCCAATTCCCACGTGTAAGAATCTGGCTTGAAACATTCTTCCCCTAAGAATGCTACTGGGATTCATTCTGCCATATTTTATTCCACTTCAGGGTTAGCATTTTATATGCTTTTTAAAAAGCAAACCTGTTGTTGGAAGAAGCCAGCACAGCACCATCTATTTGTAGCAGCATCGGTGTAACCCTAATTAGCATGAATGACTTATACATAGAGATAATCACCTTTAAATTAGATATCAGGGCTAGTAAATGGCAAGAATGTTCTTTGCTTGAAACAAGAAAATCCTCATCTCAATTAATATGAATGCTGTGTAAAGAATTCAGACTTATCTCATGGCTTACTAAAGGAAGAAAAAAGGATACTGTTACTTTATGATGTTAACAGGAAACCCAAAGTTCAACTTTGGAGAGTAAAGAAGTTTCCCTTACTTTAACAAAACAACAACAAAACAAAACACAAAGTCTAATAAAATCCTCTTTGCCATTACCAGCAAATTAAAGCTGCAGTTTTCCTTTCCTTGGCAATGGCAAATGCTTATGTAACGATCTACTCAGTGAAAAAGAGAGGGAGAGCAAAAGAGAGAAAGAGAGCACTTATATTTGAAAATACATTCTATATGAAAGAACGATAAAAGGAAGAGGAAGAGGGGAAATATTGCAACTTTGTACAAAAATGGTCCAGAGACATAAAATTGGAATACAGGAGGTGGAAGGATCAAGCTGCTAAGTTGTCCAATTGTTTTAGCCCTTGCCTTCCCAAGGTTTACTTACACTAAAATATACTTTCTTGTCAGTGAGCCCTCCGGGGAAGTAATAAGGACAAGGACTTGAACTGGAGAGAGACAAAGCTGGAGTGAATGTTAACACAATGAGAAGCAGTACAAACAAAAAGGCACTTGAGAGGACATACACTAGCCAGTGCCAAGGATTTTTGCTTTGTTTCTGTTGCCGTTCCAGGCAGTACGCGCAGTTTGCCGGTTCTTTCTGGTTGATGGCACATATTTCTTGAATGGAATTCACAAGCACGAAGTTTAGTACAACACTGAGAAACACCAATAAAATTCTGACTGTATTGCTTGGTAAACAGGGCTGACACACTATACCAGTACTGACGTTGCAGTACCCTTTCCCCCCTCAAAAACACCCTAACCCTCCTTTGCCTATGCACAACACAAGCAATTATACACAAATACAGGTTCAGGAATCCATTAAGTTGTGGTTACTTTTCCGGGCACTGAGCTGCAGACAGCATGTCCATCCAAAGGACCCCCACCAAAATACACTTTGTGACAGCATCTTGGATTTTTGCACAGTAAAAAATAAATGTTATTTATCAAAGTAGGGGGTGGGTGGGAAGAAGGAAACAAAGCTGAGAAGGAAAGGAGGGAAGAAAGGAAAGGAAAGGAAAGGAAAGGAAAGGAAAGGAAAGGAAAGGAAGGGAAAAAAAATCATAAAAAAAGTAACACCCCCTCTTAAGTCAATCATACTTGGTCTCAACACCAGCATTTGATAATTTCAAATTAAGAGAGAAAACAGAAATAGACTGTACATGATTCAGATTGTTTAACACAGATTGTTGTCCATGTTTTAGTATATCTGTTACACTCACTGAAGCTCCTGAGAAAAGCTTGGCTCAGCGTCCTCAACGCAGTTTTCAGCCTGTACAGTAAAAGAAGATCCACAGTCCCCCAGCATAAGCTAGACAGATGTCCTTCCATCTCAATTCTCCGAAACTTCTTTAGCTGTTCCTATACCTTCATGCCTCTGAGTAAGTATTTTGTGTGTTCAGTTTATCCTTTTTCAATTTCACACCATCCACAAGTTCGAAATTGTAGTTTTCCAGTGCAGACAAGTTCCTATCGGACATCCCGTTGTGCCAACAGGCGCAGTACAGAATGACACCGCAGATGGCCCCCAGGAGCACCCCTAGCGCACTCATGGCGATGATGGTGATCAGAATGGGGTCGAGGGTCTTCAGCACGTTGCCAGGCTTCCTGGAGACGTTGTCATTGTAGGGCTTCCCAATTTCACGGTAATTGGGAGTGTAACCTGCAGCGGAAGAAAGAGCAGCTAATGTCACAGTGGTAGCTTCAGTGCTGACTAACTGTGGCTGAGACATTGAAGGAGGAATAAGAAGGATTATCTGGATGGAGGAACTTGTTCAGTCATGAATGTTTTTTATCCTTGTCTCTTGCCATAATTATTTATTAAACTATATACGCAGAAAAATTGTTCTGAAAATGACATTCTAAATGGTTCAAACCCTGCCCTGCTGTAAGAAACTAAGGAAAATACCCCTACCCTGTAGGATAAATCATGCCACACAAAAGAATGGATGCAAAATTCTCAAGCATGCATACTGCAGTTCAGATCTTGTGTTTTAGTGGGAAATTAAATCATCCATAGGCTGGAGTGTTTCATGGGAGAAACAAGATCTTTGTAAAATACATAGGGGCTTTTCTATTTGTTTGTTTGTTGCAGCTACTCCTGACAGGTCCTGATCAGGTGGCTGGAAGGAGAGGTAAAACTGCTGGAAACACAGGCTTTGGAATCCTGCTGTGCAGGAACAATGCCTGCTATATAAAGTTTTGCATCCTAACCTCTAATGAAGTTTTCCTTCAGCGTGAAAAGCCAATTCCACACATCAGAAACAGCAAGGTTCTGAGTCAAATGAACTTTCCCAAATGAACCTAACACCTGTTTTGAGGTCCAGGTTCCTAGATTTGTTTGCATACTGCCAAATTATTCTGCAGGCAGAGGCCAATGTTGTTCCCAAATGTCGCTTGCTGCAGCCTAAGACCATTTTGCAAAACCCACCATGATCAGCCTGTGGGTCAGATGCAAGGAAAACAAGTCCTTGCTTTGCCTTTCCACATAATATGTTCTGCACTCATGCCACTGTTGATTTCCCCAGACAGTCTTTGAAACATGACAGTTCCGTAAAATCAGTACACACTATGGGTAATGATGCATCTCTCATGCCACCTGCTATATCTTGGAAAAAAAAACCCTATTGTGTGCGACTGAATGCTGCCATGCATAGCATCTTTTAAAGAGACCTTATATATTTTAAAAGCAGGAACACAACTTAAAGGTTACATGTGCATTAGTAAATAATCCCTGAATGCGTTTATAGGAGAGCTCTTATTATAACAGGGCTTGAAATAAATTAACATGAAGTTATGGCTCATATGACAGTCAAGCCAAATTTTAACTAAAGAAGCACTTTACCTGTTTGATTAATATCTGGCTCAGCTTCGTCTATTTCATTCTCTGCATCATTTGACTCTAGCAAAGCAAAGAAAATTGACATTGATTATTAGACTGACAAATACTGATTGGCTATCATGCTGGCAATAATGGTACTGAGGATTTTTCTTCTGTCTCAGGGCATGATTATGTCAGCTTGACAGAGCTGTTCATTAACCTGGTCTCCCAAAATTAGCAAAGAAGAAAAATGGGTCTAAAAGTCTTCCCTCCACCCCAATTTGGCACAGTTTTAGAGCTATCAGCAGGGGGTTCTGTTTCTGGAAAATGAAAATCAGTAGGTGAAATTAGCATGTTTCATTCATTGTATTTATAATCTTGAAGCCAAGTGCTGTAAAATCTTCTAAGAGCCTTAATCATACACAAGCAGTCATTAACTGCAAGAAATACTTTTGCTGCCTGCAACACGTAAGGAAGGAAGGGTTCAGAACAGAGACCTGCACTTTGAACTGCAAGGCACACAGTCGCTGACCAGGATTCCACCTAAATGACCAGAGGCATGTGGCATTAACTGTGGAATTGCCTTCCACAGCAGGGCTGGACAACTCCAGCGATTCTGGGGCCCACTTTCAACCCACACTGCCAGATTTTGTTGGCAGCTGCAGCTAATCAGCTGGTAGTTGCCACTGAAATTCAGCGGTAAACCATGAGAGTGGCCTTAAAAAGGGCAATGTGTTCCCTTTTTAGGCCTCCATTGCAGTTTGTGGCCAAACGTTGATTGTTTTGCCACTATGGCAAATTTGGCAGGGACTTGACTTAAGGCAGGGTGTTGAACTGTGGCCTGGTTGACCACACCCTTTCTAGAGTCTAGAAACTAGGCTTTTGCACAGTAAAATAGCTGACAGTATTGTTTAATTATAGATGTCTTATCAACAAGACTTTGTATGAAATCTTAGTATCACCCATAGTATGCACAGAACTAGATGCAAGGGTCACAGACTGGTGTCTTCAGGAAATGCTGTAAAACAAGGATGGGGATGATTCTGGTGGGAGGTCATCTCAGGGACAATAGAACTGCACTTTAATGGAATAAAACGTCTAGGATGAATTGACTTAGCCGTCTTTCAGCAGATGACATCCCTCGTTTGGAGAAGAGAGAACCATTCCTGCTCCATGAAAGCCACTTACAACTTGATCCTGTGTGGAGTTAAGTCTTGTTAAGCCCCCAGAAAGTGCCTAACTTTGGACAAAGTAAGACTATCAGTGCTCTAGATTACTTAGAAAGACAAGAGCCTTGCTGGATTAGGCAAGGGGTCCACTTTACTTTCCATCACAACCCCGAGATCTCTTTCTTGTTCAGTCATTGCTAGCTCAGTTCCCATCAGCTTATATTTGGAGTTGGGATGTTTTGCACCAGCTTATGTTGATCAACATTCTGGTGCCCATTTTTCTAGTCTAAAGAGATCCTTTTGGAGTTTCTTGCAGTCTGTTTTCAAAAACCCACTGTGAATAATTAGGGATGCTCAGCAAACTTGACCACTTCACTGCTCATTCCTAATTCCAGATCATTTATGTATAAATTGAAAAGGATTGTCCTAACCAAACCCTCAACTGAGAGAAATTACTATTCTTTCCTACTCCCTGATTTCTGCTATTGAACTAGTTGGTGATCCAAACAGCTCCTCTTATACCATAACTCAACAGTTTGCTCAGGAGTCTTTGGAAAGAATGTTTGTCAAGAGTCTTTTGGAAATCCAAGTAAGCGATACTTACCATACTCGTCTATTGACACTCTCAAAGAACTCTAAAATGTTAGTGAGACTGGACTTACTTTGGCAGGAGACACATTTATTCTTTTCCAGTACAATTTATCCCCTTATAAGCTTACTAATTTTATCTTTAATAATATTTTAAAATCCATTTTACCCAGAACAGAGATTAAGCTACCCGGCTGCAATGCCCTGAATACTCCTGGTTCTTTTTAAACATTGGTTTTACACTGTCTGGCAAAGAAACTGCACTTAGGGACATGTTACACATTTCTATTCAAAGATCAGCAATTCCATATCTGAATTATTTAAGAACTCTAGGACAGATACCATACGGGCCTAGTGATCTATTATGTTTTGATTTGTCAATACAGTTGAGAACTTCATCCTCTGTCACTACTATTTGCCTCAGATTCTTAGATTGCCTTCCATAAAATATGTGCTTCAGCACAGGTATCTGTTTTATATCTTCTGCAGTAAAGACAGGTAAGAATTATGTTTCTCTGCAATTTCCTCAGTCTCTTTTAGTATTCCTTGGTCCAATGGTCCAACTGGCTCCCTACTTGGTTCACTGGTCCTGAAATATATGAAGAATTTTTTATTGGTGCCCTTGATGTAGTTAGTGGTATGATCCTCAAATTGTTTTGTTTCTGGGGGTTTTTTTTGGTGCATCTTTTATTGCCTGCTTGCATCTATGTACAAGCTTGTGCTCTCTGCTGTTTTCCTAACAAGACTTCCATCTTTTGAAGGAAGCCTTCTTTTCTCTAACAGCTTCCTTGATATTCCTCCTAAACCATGACCTCTTGGTCTTGGTGCTACCTTTCCTTAGCTATACTGCATAGTCCAGCTGGGCTCTTATTGTGGTTTTGATTAACCTCTAAGCATTCTGAAGGGATTTAACCTTTTGATTCTCCTTTCAATTTCATTTTTACCATGTCTCTCATTTCAGAGAAGGGTCTCAATGAAATCAAATGTGACTGTTGGATTTCCTTGGCAATTTTCCACTTAAATGTGTGTTTAGTCTGGTCATACTGTGAATACTATTTCCAATAGGTTCAACAACATTCACATCTCATAGTCATAAATTTAAATAGTGTATGGTAAGCATGTTATGATGTTTTAATATGGCACATTTTATACGGTATTTTTAATGTGCTGTTGTAAATTTTCCCAAGAGTTTTGGCTATTTGGCAGTATAGAAATTAATTAAATAAGTACTAAATCCTGGGAAGCTCCCTTTAGGATTAAATCCAGGGCTGCTTCCTTTCTGTTTGGTTCCATGTCCAGCTGTTCTTCCTGTGGCCATCTGTACTTCCTAAGGCTGTGGCATTGCTAAACATAAATCATTGTTGTTAGAAAACAATAGTAATAATTAACTGAAAAGGATAGGTTCTTGCATCTATGTACAAAGCTGCCGCAAACAGACTTGACAATTTCTGCACAAGAGGTTCCTGAAAGGTGATTCTTACTTCGGCATTCTTCTGGTGCTATGCGGTTGTCAAAGTTAATGTCATCCACTGCAATTCCTCCATTTCCTCTTCCAATTTCTCCCTCCACCATCACCTGGAAAAATCAAATTATAGTTTGCTTGTTTAGAGGTGATAGCCATTAAATAGAGCTTAGGTGTTGCTGTTATTAGGACATCCTCACAACAACCATGTGAGGTAGGATAGGTTTAGAGTCAGGGACTGGCAAAAAGTCACCCAGTGAACTCCATGACTGAGAGGAGGGACTAGAATCTAAATTCCTGAAGTCCCAGTGGAACTCTCCAGTTACTACACCACACTGGCTCTCCAACCGTTACTACTACTGTTAGACAAGAACATCATTGAAAAGTGCAAAGTGACACAGTTTGTCACCTTTCAAGGCAGCAGATGCCATTTCTTCTAAACTATTAAGGAACAGCAATATTGGCAGTGTAGTTGCAACTGCAACATGGGGGATAATTTGCAGAAAACATTGTCTCTATTCTGTCCCGCTGCAATATAAGTTTAGGCAAACATACAGTTACAGTCTCCTCTATGCAAATTGTTCATTGGTGTTACTAGTTGATGTTGACCTTGGCCATTTTTACAGAAGTGGATTGAATGGCCCTCCTCATCTTCTTCTTATACTCTTTATGTTACCATACGACTATTATTAATTGGAAAGAAGATGCAGATAAGAATGCAAATGAGTATTTCAGAATGCAACCTGTATTTTGGTTAATCTATGTTTGATCTACTAATGTTTTTGAAGCAAGAATGTCTTTAAACCTCCTGTGTAAAAACGCTCCAAGGCTGCCTTGCTATGGTAGTTGTCCCTGTCCCTTGAGAGGATTTTCCGCAGATCCCTTGCTGCCTGAGACAAAGCTGATGGTGATCAAAAAGAGCACTTTCTTAGTGGTGCCCTTCCTTGTGGAATTCCTGCTCCCAGAGGCTGCCTTGCTACACTGCTTTCTGGAGAGCACCATGCAAAGTCATGTTTAGCCTCCGAGATACTTACATTTTAAGTTGTTTTAGCTACTGCAACTCTCTCTCTCTCTCTCTCTCTCTCTCTCTCTCTCTCTCTCTCTCTCTCTTTCTCTCGTATGTGTGTGTGGGGGGGGGCAGGGGAGTAGAAAGACAGGGAAAAGGCAATAACAAATAGATTAATGGCAGAAATGCCATAGTTCACTGGAAGAAGGTATGTTTTGTACATGCAGGGGTTCAGTCCCTTGAATTTTCATTCAGCTTAGGTTGTGGGTATTGTATCTGGGAGCTCTGGCACACAAAATATTTGTTCTAACACTGAGCTATGGGCTCTGCATTTTGATATTTCTTTGCCTACCTGATAATGTTTCACGGATTTGTGGAGAAGGACCCGCCCTTCTTTCCAGAAGTCCCCCTGATCTCCACTCAGCATCCACAAAACCTGATCATACTCCTTAGGTGTCCGATAGCGCAGCTTGATTCTTAGCGTGCCAACGTGGGGACCCGACATATGATACCAGAAAGTCATGCAGAGTGCAGAGTTCTGTGGGTTGATGATGGGGCTGATGAGCCGTGCAACTTTGCCTTTCTGGTTTTCATCAGCTTGTGAGTAAATGAAATTGCCATCTCCTGCTGTGACAAAAATACTGCATTAGAAATAATGGCCCATTTTTGGCTCCCTTAAGCCTGATAAGCCTTAAGCATTCCAAATCCAATCTGGCCTTTTCTGAGGATTTGTGACAGAACTGTAAATCTGGAAAAGGCTTGAAGGTCATCAGATGTACTCCCCTCTGGCCTGACGGTCTCCTTACCAGCAAGTCACAAAGCTTCACAAAGGGACGTTCCCTACACAGGATCTCACAAAGGAGAAGGCTCCAGGGCACTGGACCATTCAGGTGGGGAAGGAAAGGAGCATGACTTTGCTTATGTTTGAATGACACTATGCGGGGAAGGGCAGTAGATGGCGGAAGGAAGGAGGTGGGAGGGATCCATCGAGAGGAAGCCAGCCAGCCAAGTGACCTGCCACAGCCCACGGACTGTGGTGGCACGAGCAATACAGCCATAGTTTTACTGGTGTTTCTCAGTGTGGTGCCACCACCACTCAGCATGCCTGCTTGTGGTTCTGGGATAACTCCCCGCATTGCTTCTGAAATCAGCCAACTCCTGTCAATATATGTCTATCCCACTTTTTCCCATGTAAAACAGTGACAACTGTTTTGGTGTGGGATAGTGGTTGCTCTGCTCTATTATATAGTGGCTCAACAAGAGAGAGCTGTACCAGAAAAGAAGAAACCAGATCCATGGTGCTTCTGTGGAAATATTTCTAGATTATGGCTCTGGAATGTAAAAGGTACCTGAAATTCTAAAGCCTGGTGATGACAAATCCTCATTTAAGGAATATCATTTCCCCCCAGTTCTTCGATGACAGAACAAGTTGTGCTTGTCTCCAGACACTGATGGCAAAGTTCAAATATTTTTCATTTCAAGAATATTATTGCAGCTCAGGGTCAGGAACTCTGCCTTCCTTGTCTTAATTAGAGCTCAACTTATGCATGCCTTTTAGATTTTGTCAGTCCTTGGCTAACATGGCTTTTAACCTCCCTTCAATGTCAGATCTTACTGAGTCATTTCATTTTACTTTGCATCAATTTTCCCCATTATTACAGCCTTCATTTCATCTAACTGCCTTTTGCTTAATTTGATGCCATTTATTTGTACAGTGCCATTTATAGTCAAAGTATTTTAAGTTTTTTCCCCCTAACCCCTAAAACTAAATGTACTTGTCTTGAGATTCAATTAAAAGTGTCTCTAAATTTAAGGAGCCCAATTTTGTCTAATTTCCTTGTCATTCTCATTAAGTAAAGTGGGGGAGGGTCACAGAAAGTGGAGATGGGGAGTTGGGTGGATGGGTCATTGCTCGCACATTTGACTTATTTGCATAACTAAAAAGCGAGCAATTATGGAGAGGCACTTGGGTCATAAAATGCTCTTTGCTCACTGGGTTTTGTGAGTAGCATTGAAAAACAAGCGGTAAGCATGTGGCATCTCGAGATCTTACTAAGAAGGAAGCCCTCCTGACAAAGGGGTAACTGAAGTTACAGGTGTAGCCTAATCGCCTCAATATTTCTTAAAGGAATTTCAAAGTGCACAGACCTTTTCATCAATGCAAAATCTGGTAACATAAAATACCAAGCCTCTGAAAGCTGTCTAGCTTGCTCCTTACTCCCACCCACCACTGCACCAGCTGTGAACCCCACGTTACCTGTGTGGTCTTGAATGGGCCCCGTTTTGCTCGTGAGCACTGTCCACCTCAGCTCTAGCTGGCCATCATCCTCCCAGCGGCAGATTGTTTTCTGAGAACTGTAGCCAAATCCACAGTTGAAGCCATATGCTGGGAGCTCTTCAGTAATGGAGTAGGGGAGAGGGAGAGGGAGAGAGAAGTATACTGGTAAGCTAATACTGCACATTGTTCCTCTTAAATGTCTCTCCAACTCATTTTACTAAATCCAACATCCAACTCATTCTACTAAATCCAACATCTGTCCAAGGCATTTGAATAACATCTGCCTGACTCTGGCACCATTTTCTGATAAAGATCAGATGATGAGACAATCTTGGCTGCAGAGCAAGCACCAGACCATAGTTTGCTGGTCTGGATGTAGTAAGAAATGATGGCTTGGCACAAACCAGGAAGGGCAGTGCCAGATGTGAGGATCTCACAGCCTTGGGTCCCTCCACTGGGCCATCTCTGGCACCAAGTCCTGTTCCCTTTATCAGCAGGAGTGGGTCACAAGTAGCAGCTTGACCTTGAGATATGACACTGAAGAACGGATTGAGCGATGTTTGAGATTGCTCTGGAGGATTCTCTGAATTCCTTCCTACTGCTCATCTTGTCCCCAATTTTCATTCACATTTGAGATCATTGTTCCTTCTGCATCACTAGGAAACATGTGTAAATCTCCCCAAATATGTCTGAATCTCTCCACATTTGTGTGGATCTGCTCTTATCTGTATGAATTTCCTGCACAGACTAAATTAGGACTGATTCAATCTACTGAGAACATTTGCCCAAATTAGAAAAATTGCAGAAATTGAACTGAAATGAGAGAAATGTGTCCTTGTGCTCAACAATCAGCAAATATTTTGGGTGGGCATTTGATCAGATTCACATCCAGAACTTTGAACAGTTTTGCATGCAAAAACAAAATTCAGGAAACATTCCTACGTCAAGGGAGGGATCAGGACTTAATAGCAGAGCATTGTTTTGCTTGTAAAAAGTCCCAAGTTCAGTGACTGGTACCTCCATATAAAATATCTAGTAGCAGGTGATGGGAAAGATCTACGCTTTAGTGGCTTAAAACTTTTTAATATCTTTATTTGATTATATTTTGTTGTATTTTTATATCTTGTTTTTATGGACTGCACAAACTGCCCATAGAGCTTCGACTGTGGGATGGTATAGAACTGGAATGAATAAAGAAAGAAATAAATTCTCTCCTGGAGACTCTGGAGAAACACCAGCAATCATGGGAGAGAATGCTCTACTCGGTGGACAGATCAGCTGAGATGGTGTTATAAGACTTGTAACAAGGATATAGATGTGTCGCTATAACTGCATTTGAAATGCCTTGAAAGTAATATTTACTTTTTAATGTTGGTTAATGGACCTGCCAATGCCAACGATCAATGGAGCCACCAACGGACAATAAATCACATCAATTTTAATGAACAGCATTCATGTGAAAGTCCTCAGCACTTACAAATGTAATGTACTTCTCCCATGCATTAGCTTGCTTCCTGAGATACAACTGGGGGTGCTGATGTCTGTAGAGAGCTCTATGAAAGAGGGGTCTGCTCAGTTACTTTCCAATTTCAGAGAATATGTGACACGTTAAAACCCTATTAGAAGGATTTCCTGATGGACTTTGGAGCCTATCTAGCAACCGTAGAAAGGTAGCCTCAATATTTGAATTCCTGATCTACATTTAATAATCTGTTTCTTGCATCTGCTTGCTGGGCATGTACTTCAAGAGTTTATTAGCGCTCTAGAAAAACTATTCCCAGTGTTGGAAGAATATTTTTTAACGTTTCAATTTCATTCTGCCTTTTCACACCAGTCCAGATAAAATCCAGGTACAGAAACAAGTTCAAGAACTGTAGTGTTAGGCAAACTGCATGTACTTCCATATTCTGGATTCACATTCAGATGTGCACCAAAATGCAGATGTTGACTGTACCATCTCAGTCACCATTCTGGTACAGCTAGTTACATTTGGCTATGAATTATGCATTATTATTAATTTAAACATTTCTATACTGTCCATAGCCAAAACTCTCTGGGCAGTTCATAACAATTAAGACACCTATCCAGATTTCAACCAGGCCTGACCCTGCTTAGCTTCCAAGATTAGATAGGATCAGGCACTTCAGGATATATGGAAACTATATGTATGATTACAAAACTATGCATGACTTGGGTGTTGGGCTATGCATGTATCCCATAATGCAATTAAAATAATTATTTCAAAGAGAGGGATCTCCAGGTGAAAAGAATGTAAGCAATTATTACTTATTGTTCCAACACCTGTAAGACATTTTGGGTGCTTATATTTCCTGCTTTTGCAAAGTGATTAAAATATTACAAGTACTAATAAGTCTTTGTAGGACTAATAAGTAATCACAATCAAATAAAGCAAATTTTTTACATACACTTGAACTGGCCCACAAGATGGCAGCATTTAAAAGAATACATTGAGAAAGGAAAGAGAGACAAATGTGGCCTACAGCCAACCAAAGACAAAACAAGCTTCAAAAGAATCCCCTTGTAAAACAAGGGAAGTCTGGCATTATGTAGCCTATTTTGGTCAGGATGAGATCATATCTTGTTTTCAGCATCTCTTCAGTTGTGCCAATGATCTTACATGAAACAGTTTATTAGTTTTCAATGGAACCTGTGTGTGGACAACTCCCAGATGAATTTCAGTGGGGAAAGCCCTTCAACAGAATGAGTGGGATTCTTTTGTGTTGTTTTTCAGAAACATTTTCAAAATATGCCAAATTCCTTTCATATAGTCAAGAACCTTTGGAAGAAAATGCCCATCTTAACCGTGGACAACTCCCAGATGAATCACCCTTCCTTCTCTCTCAACGGCTAAGAGGGTCAATGCCTGAAGACATAACTCTTTTTTTTTAATAATCCCTAATTAAAAAAGGGAAAACACACTCCCAAGAATCTCATGGCAGTCCTGAGTAACTCATAGTTGAAGTATTGTCTTGCTGTCATGATTAATTGTGCTTTGGCTTCAGCTAGGAAGACTAATAGCGCAACAATTCAATCCTCTTTTCCTGCAGGACAAGCCTGAAAAGATGGCATACCACACTGGTCATCCACTGGTGGATTGCGACCCGCTGCTGTTTGGCTGCACAGTCACATCTCAATCATTTAAAAATGTTTTTAAATGAAATAAATCAAGAGAAAGAAGGAAAGAGAGATAGAAAGAAAGGGAGGAAAACTCTCTTTCTCTCTCTCAATATAGAGTGCATATTGGGTTAAAGCCTAGTCTTCTGGGCCCCAAAGGGCAATCCACCCCAAGGAAGTTCTGCACTCCAGCCTTAAGATCATACATCTGCATTGCAGAAGAGGTTCAGGTCAGCTGTGCCACATGGAGTTCTACTTCCAGTCTGCATTAGTTTGAGACAATGATTTTTAACTGTGTTAGTACAGGTACTGCATAAGAATAAAACACAAGTGATCCACTTCATATCTCCTGCAGGAGCTCCGGACTTCTTTTCTCATAAGTGAGGTAACAACCCAAAGTGGCTAGACTCCTATTTTAATATACTGTTTAAATTAATGGATGATAAAGTCCAATTGCCCTTTGTGAATTAAATACAGATTAAATCTCTCTCTCTCTCTCTCTCTCTCTCTCTCTCTCTCTCTCTCTCTCTCTCACACACACACACACACACACACAGATAGAGAGAGAGAGAGAGAGAGAGAAGATGCCTCCCCCCCAAATCACATTGGAGCATTTAAAACATGGGTGGGCCACGGTTTTTGCTCCCAAGAGTTCCGTATGGACAACAGGTTGGGACACTCCATACAGACAGTGATTATGGCCAGAATCGGTGGTAGACAGGGTCTGTCTCCCCCTTCCCTCACCTCCCCTGCACTTTCCTATTCATTATCATATGCACACACAGCTCTCTTCTGTTTTCTCTCTTTCTCTGCTTCTCTCTCTCACACACAGAAGCAAACACACAAAGACACATGCACAGAACCACACCCAGTCTCCCTTTCCTCCATCTTAGTGTGTGGCAGCGGGCAGATCTGAACTTCCCCTCCAGGTGTGAAATCCATCACTCCCTGTTCCAAAGATGGTTGATTAGCATTCAGTAGCAAGCAAAGAGTGCCCATCATGTGTTCCTCTGCTGTTTCCAGGGCTCCGCAGCCGGGGAGGTGTGTGATGAGGCCTTCATGACCCGCAAACTGCTTCCCACTGCTCAGCTCATTGGCAGTGGGTGATGCTTTCAGGTGGCCAAGTGACAAGGCCAAACTAGACCGCGCCGCCATCCACCGCCCACTTGGCTGCTCCGCCACGCCCCAGCACGTGTGGCAGGCGTGCTCCGGACGAGGCGGGGGACGCAGGGCCGGCGGCTACAAAGCCCGCGGGAGGAGCGCGCCAACAGCAGCACCAACTGCGCCCGGCAGCCTACGCCGGAGGAGGGCCGCCTCCTCGCTGTATAAGACCGCGCCGCGCCGGAGGGGAGCCGCTGCCTTGCCGCGTAAGACCGCGCCGCCATCCACCGCCCACTTGGCTGCTCCGCCACGCCCCAGCACGTGTGGCAGGCGTGCTTCGGACGAGGCGGGGGACGCAGGGCCGGCGGCTACAAAGGGCGTCGGCCAAAGGGCGGTCGCCGCCGTTCGGGTGGCCGAGCAGGGGGCGGGGCTGGCCAGGGGCTTGCGCTTGGCGATGGTAGGCCCTCCTGCTGGGCTGTGAGTGAGGGGTGAGTGTGTGTGTGTGTGTGTGTGTGTGTGTGTGTTTTTAGTAGTATTTTAAATCTTTTTATGGAGTCGTCCCTGGCCATGCTGCCGCTTATGTTTCCTGGGGAGCGCACGGGTGCCGCCATTGAGGTGGTTATGGGCAGGGGACGTAACAGCGTTGGGAGCTTAACGTGTCCGCATAGAAGAAGGAGGGACAGATGGCTGACACCTGTCCCTACTTCTGGTTTTGCTCCCAGCCAGAGGGTGCCAGGGAGTCTCGTCAGTCGCCCCTCCAGCCTGACGGTGCTGTTGCTTAATGCCAGGTCGGTCAATAACAAATCTGCCCTCATCCAGGACCTGATTGTGGATGAGGGGGCCGACCTGGTCTGCATAACGGAGACCTGGGCGGGAGAGGGGGGGGATGTTGCCCTCTCCCAAGTGTGCCCGCCCGGGTATCTGGTCCAGCACTGCTCACGGCTGGAGGGGAGGGGAGGGGGGGTCGCTTTGGTATACCGAGCCTCCATCTCCCTCACGGGACTTCCGGTCCCTTCGAGACCAGGGCTGGAGTGTCTCTATTTGGTGTTGGGTGACCGAGACAGACTGGGGATTCTGTTGGTGTACCGCGCACCCTTCTGCCCAACAGTCTCCCTGCCTGAGCTGACGGAGACTGTCTCGGACCTGGTGTTGAGGACCCCCAGGATGTTGGTCCTGGGGGACTTCAATCTCCATGCCGAGGCTAGTCTGACCGGGGCGGCTCAGGACTTCATGGCCTCCATGACGGCCATGGGGCTGTCTCAACATGTCACCGGCCCCACCCATGAACGGGGACACACTCTGGACCTGGTTTTCTCGACGGGGCAGGAAGAGGGTGGTCTGAGGGTGAGTAATTTATGCTTGACTCCCCTGTCATGGTCAGATCACTTCCTGGTGAGGTTTATGCTCGAGAGCGACTTCTCCCTCTGTAAGGGTGCGGACCCGATTATGTGGGTCCGCCCCCGGAGCCGGATGGATCCAGAAGGATTCCTGAAGGCCCTGGGGGAGTTTCCGGCTGACAAGACGGGTGCTCCTGTCGAGGCTCTGGTCGAACTGTGGAATGGGGAGATGACCAGGGCTGTAGACACGATCGCTCCTAAGCGTCCTCTCCCACCGGGCAGAGCCCGCTCTTCCCCTTGGTATACTCCTGAATTGAGGGCGATGAAGCAGGTTGGGAGACGACTAGAGCGTAGGTGGAGGAAATCACGAGATGAATCTGACCGAACACACTTAAGAGCCCACTATCGGGCCTATGCTGTGGCGGTGAGGGCGGCAAAAAAGAGATTCTTTTCCGCTTCCATTGCCTCCTCACAATGCCGTCCGGCGGAGCTCTTTCGAGTGGTGCAAGGCCTGGTCCGTCCAGGTCCAAAGGAAGACCTGATTCCACCCTCAAAGACCCGCTGTGACGACTTTGCCAGGCATTTCAGGGAGAAAATCGCTCAGATTCGTCACGAGCTGGACACCACTATTGATTCAGAGGTTTCAAAGGAGACACCAACGCTGCCGTCTGGTCCAGATTTATTGGATGAATTTCAGTTATTGCGGCCCGATGATGTGGACAAGGTGCTTGGTCGAGTACGTCCAACCACTTGCCTTTTGGACCCTTGCCCGTCTTGGTTAATAAATGATTCCAAGCACGGGATTGGAACCTGGATCTTGGAAGTGGTTAACGCTTCTCTGAGGGAGGGTCGGGTGCCGGCCCCTTTGAAGGAGGCGGTAGTCCGACCGGTCCTGAAGAAGGCGTCACTGGATCCAGAGATGGCCACTAATTATAGACCAGTGGCCAACATCCCGTTTCTGGGCAAGGTGTTAGAACGAGTGGTGGCGGGACAACTCCAAGCACTCTTGGATGAAACTGATTATCTGGACCCATTGCAGTCCGGCTTCAGACCCGGGTACGGTACTGAATCTGCCTTGGTTGCCCTGTATGATGACCTGTGCAGGGAGAAGGACAGGGGGAGTGCGTCCCTGTTGGTTCTGCTGGACCTCTCAGCAGCTTTCGATACCATCGACCATGGTATCCTTCTGGATAGGCTTGCGGGATTGGGGGTTGGAGGCACTGCTTTGCAGTGGTTCCGCTCCTATCTCAATGGCCGGTTCCAGAAGGTGGTGCTGGGGGACTATGGCTCTGCGCCATGGCAGCTATGCCATGGAGTACCGCAGGAGTCCATTTTGTCCCCTTTGCTGTTCAACATATACATGAAACCGCTGGGAGAGGTCATCAGGAGGTGTGGGCTGCGGAACCATCAGTACGCTGATGATACCCAGCTCTACCTCTCGTTTTCCACCAATCCAGGTGAGGCAGTGGCTGTGCTGAACCGGTGCCTGGCCGAGGTAATGGGCTGGATGAGGGCCAATAAACTGAAGCTCAATCCAGACAAGACGGAGGTCCTGTTGGTTGGTGGATCGGGCTTCGGAGAGGGTGAATTGAACCTTGTCCTGAATGGGGTTGCACTCCCTCTTAGGGACAAGGTCCGCAGCTTGGGAGTGCTCCTCGACCCAGAGCTTTCACTGGAAGCTCAGGTAACAGCAGTGGCGAGGAGTGCTTTCCTCCAGCTTCGGCTAATTCATCAGCTGCGCCCCTATCTGGAGAATGACTGCCTTGCGACAGTGACACATGCGTTGGTGACTTCCCGTTTGGACTTCTGCAACGCGCTCTACGTGGGGCTACCCTTGAAGACGGTCCGGATACTTCAATTGGTCCAAAATAGAGCTGCCAGGCTGCTGACGGGGACTGGACGTTATGTTCACATGACTCCAGTTCTCCGTCAGCTTCACTGGCTTCCCATTGAAGTCCGGGCCCAATTCAAGGTGTTGGTTATGACCTATAAAGCCCTAAACGGCTTGGGTCCTGGTTACCTGAAGGAGCGCTTACATCCTTATATGCCCAGCCGCCCCCTGAGATCGGCAGGAGAGGCCCTTCTCCGGGAGCCCTCCATGGAAGAAGTTAGGAGGGTGGTTACTCGGAGGAGGGCTTTCTCAGCGGTGGCGCCTAAGTTATGGAATGTGCTCCCCAGAGAGGTCCGCCTGGCGCCGTCGTTATTTGTTTTTCGGCGCCAGGCGAAGACCTTTTTATTTAAGCAGTATTTTAAATGTTAATATTATTGAATTTTATTTGGCCAGGGCGGCTTGTTTTATAGTGTATATTTGTATTTTATTGTATATATTTTAAAATGTTATTTTAAATTTTTTGTTGTAAGCCGCCCCGAGGCTTCGGCGAATGGGGCGGCATAAAAATGTTTTAATAAATAAATAAATAAATAAATAAACTACTGTTGGCCATTCAAGCTGGTACAAACTTGCTTTGTTGTTGCAATATTCCAAATCATTCTGTTGCAATATACCAAACGGTAAAGCTTCTTTCTTGGTTAGCCATTCTGTACCAGACCTGGGAGCTGCTGCCTCAAGCCAACGCAACAAGATATCCTCAGGTGCTGTACTGATTCTGACTCATCCAGAAAAATAGTCAATTTTACTTTAGAAAAAAAGGCTGCACTGAATGCAGCAGCACTGGCTAACAAGCTGCTGGAATTACGTAGAGTCGATGTGTGATGTGCAGCAAAATCTCTGTATATGACTTTTTTAAAGCCTAAAGGTGTATGGGATTGTGCAATTAAAACAAATCTGGCCTGTGAGAATAGCCAGCAGCTGCATCTCTGGGCCACATGTTGCTCCCAGCCGTAACAGTTAATATTCTACGTTAATGGTCAGTTGAGCAAACTCCTTGCTAAACCATTCAACTTTCTTGGTCCACTGGCTTTTGACACATTTTCACTGTAAGAAGGGGCATGGTAAAGAGGATTACATGTGCATTCTGAAACTCTGGGAAGACAAGGCCACTATCAGGATGCTAAAGCCTGAACCAAAGATAGCCATTAATGGACAAAACTCAGACCAGATCTCTGTGCAACATTTAGACATGGTTTGTCTGTCACAGCTGCTGCCACGGTGCTCTGCTGTGCAGTTGTAAACAGGCAGGGGCAAGTGAGCATGCTGGTGCCCTGGGCAGCTGTGACAGGCAAATCATGTCTAAATGCTACAAGGAGAGGCCCATTCTGAATTTAAACGAGTTTTCAATAAGCCTGGGTAGCTGCAAACAAGCAGGAGTGAAACAGCCAAATGTGGAATTGTGCTTTTTCTGTGGGACAGACAATCCAGATTTAGCACCCATGGTTTGTTTCTGGGTTCAGAGTTGGGGTTGTCACTCCCCCAGCAGACCACGATTCCTGGTTCAGAGGCTGGGACACACAATACTGGGTTGGAGCATTCCTGGCGTGTTTACACTTGCTTGCTCCGGCTTATGACAAACCACGGTTTCATGAGCTGTGGGTCCTTGTGACATGCAAAGCAGGTCTTATTTGTATAACGGTTTAAAATGGCTGGAAACTCTTGACGGAGGCATGCTCCACACTTTATAGCCTTCACAGGGAGTCCAGTGCAAATCACTCCTCGTGGCAGCTCCCTGTGGGGTCTATTCTCTCTTTGCCATGGGAACGGTTACTTTATAAATGTTTGCTGCAGCATGGAGATCATTGATCGATCTGTGTGAGGGGCTGCGGCAATGTGTCAGTTGCCTAGGTAAAGCAATATAAACTGGCTGTCTTAAAGATTAGAGTGCGTAAGCTGTACCTGGATGCACACTTACTTGGCAGCAAGCCTGCAGAACTCGGCAGGACCTACCTCTGAAGAAACATGCAGAGGACCTGGGATCACAAGCGTCAGAGCAGGATTTGTCAGGCAGAGGGTTGGAGAAGCACTTCTGAGTGTTTTTCAGTGGTTTTATGCAGCTCCCTGGAGGAATTTACTTCTTTTCCATAAAAACAAGGCCCAAGCCCTAGCTTCCCAAACTTTGGGTTTTTATGGTCATACAGATCACTTCGTCAGCTGATGCTTTGCTCATTCCCAAGAAAGTGAGTCTAAATATAAGATCCTGAAATATACTGAATGCACAATTCCTGCATGTAAAGAAGATAGGGATCCTGCTCCAGTCTCATCTAAAATTCTGAACAAAATCCTGCCCTCCCATTGCCAATGACATTCATCTATGAACTATTTCATGTCTTCAGATTTTTCACTACAAAGAGTTCCCTGCCTTTTACTAGCATCTACATATTCTTTTGCTAAGGAATAATTTACCCTTTAGTAGTGATTACTGTGACATATAAGACTTCCTAATTCTGGGATATAACATATGTAATCAAACACATAAAATCTGGTGACTAGAAGTAAATATGACAGCTAAACTCACAAATATCGTGTTCTTCCTTGTGCCTGAGAAAAGCCTCTTACACGTGTGCCGGGAGAGAGGAGAAGCACCTTGGCAGTAATGCCCAGCTGGTACCAGTGCAGCTTAGCTGATTCCCCCACTGCCTCCCTGTATGCACACCTGAGAGAAGACCCACCTTTCTGTAGCACCACTGCGTTGATTCCTTCTCCTCCTACTTGTAGGCCCAAGGGGCTTCTCTCAGGTGCACGTGCCACAGGTGATGACCCCCTCCTGTCCCAAAGATGTTCTTTAGGCAGGAGGTAGGTATGTCTCTGACAGTGGCACAAAATGGCAGCTGCCAGTGGTGCTCTCTGGCTAGCCACTTAGCAAGAAGCTCACTGGTTCAGCCCTTTGTACCATCCAGGTTCAGATGATACAACAAGACATCATAGTATAAAGAAACCATGGATGGTTTATAAATGTACCATGTTGAAGTATCACAACAGGATTGGGATGACATGATAGACCAGCAATGGTAAAAAAAACCACTGTGGTCTGTTGTGTTGTGCAAACCCATCTTATTTCTTGCATCCTGGTATTGATGGACAATGAATGGTGCATAGTGGAGTCATTTGTAATGAAAAATCAGTTTTCCTAGGAAATGTAAGCAAGAGAACCTGGTTTCTTGAATATGATCTTAAATACAATAAAGTCATGCATAGCTGAAAGTAACAAAACAATAAGAGTTTCTGGGCTGAGTTAACAAGCAATATAATGTATAGACAAACTCTTTTACACTGGTGGAGCAAAAAATTTATAAATTGGTTCCTTCCAAGAAATAAGGGGACAGGATGTTGCTTACAATAGTATATGCTGACTGAACAAACTAGGAGGAAGAAAGTATTTTGAGGCAAGGGAAAGTGTTCACCTTCACGACATGGAAACTCTGAGGTTAAAAGCCACAACAGTGGAATTCACTACTTTTTCTTTCGACCAGCCAGACCTGCAACACTGTTGTCTTCAAGGAAGTATCATCATTATTAGTACATTATTTTTTGCTTGGAGCAAAGCCTCTCATGTCATGTTGTAGCGGAAATACTGGCGTGCACACACACACCCTGTTAATAAATTACTATGGAGGCTGTGCCTCATTGCGGTTTAATAAAGGAAGTGGGAGGAACTGAACAATGACCTTTTCCCCTCTTCTCAATTATTAACACAAAGCATTTAAAACTGCTGATCATACTTGGAGGACTTTGAGAGAACTTTCTTTCTTCCTTTCCTTTCCTTTCCTTTCCTTTCCTTTCCTTTCCTTTCCTTTCCTTTCACCATACAGGATATTAAAAATGGCTAGAACTCATACCATGAAACCCTGTGAAGCTGCAAATTAAGAGCTTTTCTAAAACCTATTAGCTATTGTATTGATTTAGGAAAATGAACCAGCTGCCACTAACAGCTTCATTCCTCTGTGACCAAGTTTATGCTAGCAGTTTGCATAACCTCTTTTCAAGAACTCTTGCTAGAAAATAACATTGCAAAATTGCCAAGTTTGTGGCAAGAGAAACACACACACACACACTGGCAAATACTGCTTTTTTACATGGTATGTCTCTGTGGTTATTTATGATTTATCTCTCTTCAGTTTACCAAGGCATATTATATCATAGATGAATAGCAATTTGTTATTGCTTTCCCACCCTGCTCAGAAAGTACAGTTTGTGATCAGCATCTGAATTTTTTGGTGGTATTGTCACCATTTGGCATGCACTGATACAGACGGGAAGCTAGTTTTGTACTGCATATACATGTGGATGGAAGGAGTAAAATATTTACTGTACAGAGCTTGGAGACCAGATGCTACTTTCTACTTCAGAGACTTTGAAGGAAAGGAAAGCCAGAAAGTCCTGCAATTCATTATATTTGTCTTTGGAACAAGATACAAATGTGCAGTGTACTCCATTTTAACCAGAAACCATAAAAAATACCTGGCTGTATTGTTGTGTCAAATGATGTTGGCTTTTCTGTTATCACGGCTGTGGTACTGCCTGAAAGGGAATTGAATATGGTATTTCACATAGAGTAGAAAAGATAGATTCATAACTCATTTAAAAGCCCCTTGACTGTGCAAATAGGTATGTGAGCATTCACATGTCCATTCACCTCAAATGGTAAATCAAGACCCGTTTTCCTTTTTTTTCCAAGAGGAAGAACATCAGTAAAGATTAGTTTGGATCTAGAATCAGTAATCTGGAGCGATTCTCTCACCTCAGAGCTTTACAACTCACTGAATTTACCAGGGTCTCCCAGCCCTTCTTATATCAATTGCAGGGGCTGGAGTGGATGCTATGGGGTGAAGCAGCAAAGAGGTCAGCTTGCATCACCCCAGTTACATGCAACTAAATCTAGATCTTACCTTGGGTATATTCATGTTGACTTTTTAAAATATTACTTTAGACAAGTATGTGAATTTTGTCTCTGTTCACAAAAGACTTGCAAATGCTTCATTTACAATCCCAATCACAAATAGAGGGGAAGGGGCTGTTTTCCAAAAATGTTTGCAAATTAACAAGTTAATTGTAAAGCTTTTCAACCATGTCTGCTTCACGAAACTTGTAACGGGGCGGAATTGTACACAGTCACATAGCAAAATGGATAGAGGCTGAATTCTAGTGTAGTGTTTCAGGGAAACAATATTCTCCAGAAACTTTGGTGCCATATGGGAAGAAATGCTCACAATAACAGAACTATGAAAGGCTGTGTAAGTGTGACATGGGCCTTAGGTAAGTGTGTATAAAAGGAGTGTCAATAATTGAGTATTTAAGAAACAATTCCATGGGGGAGATTTTGGTGCAGGGACATTGTCATTATTATTAATTTCATTTGCTGACCACCGATACCTGAAGCTCTCCAGGTGGTTCACAACAGTTAAGGCACCCATCCAGATTTCAGCCAGGCCCAACCCTGCTTAGCTTCCACAGTTCAGATATGGAAGCTACGTTGCTGGGTGGGCAATGAATATAACCCGTTCTCTTGCCACAGATCAGCACAGAAAATAATGATTGGTGCAGGTTTCTCCCATGATTGGTGGAGGGATCTACAAGGCAGACTTTCACCTGCAATTAATATGTGTCTGCTTATATTCTTCTGAATCATAGCCAAAGGCTTGTGTTGGGACAATTAGACAAGTTCTCAGGGACATGTAGATAATTTGCTGGTATTTTCCCACTAGTACATTTTCGTATATTTAGCCATCTTTGTGTAGTTTTTGAAGACAAACATTTATTTTATTTTATTCTTCTAAACATATAGATAAAGCTATTTTTTTTTAAAAGCGAGGACTGTATCAAGCAGTAAGTTGCTGATTAGCCTCAGCCAAGCCTTCCTCCCATCCCTGCAGGGAAGCATTTGAAGTGCTATAGTGAGTATGATTGTGATGAGGTTTAATGAAGCTATTTTATTTCTAAGCCTAGGAGAGAGTGATGCAATAGCGAACGTGATGAAGGTGTGAAGGAGACATGCAAAATGTGAGTGCGTGTGTCTGTGTGGATATGAGAGACAAAACGTGCATGCATTAACAATGTTTGCCTTTGTTAACAGGAAATCTTCATTGGATTGGTAAAAAGAACAATTAGGTTAGAATGGAGTTGCAATTATACAGTGAGGCAAGTTTATTTTGAGGCACTTGTATAATTAGACTTTCTAGGCTGCATGCAATTTATAGAACTGTAACAGCAAAATTCCCAAATTCTCTAACTTAAAGGAATGACATGGTCAGAGGTACTATCATATACAGTGATACGGAATTGGCTTGCAATAGCTGTATTTTAAAGCTCATGCCTGTATTTCATCACATTCTTGTATTATACAAAGATACCATAAGTATATCCATGCAAAGAACAGTGCAATTTCCCTCGTGTCTTTCTAGTTAGACTTGCAATAATAGGAATGGTTAGTAACCAAGATGGCTGCTGTGGTCCTGCTTATTTTGTTGTGTGAGGAACACCAACTGCCACACAATGGAGGATTAGTGTGTCCTGTGGCAGTTCAACAGAGCTCCTGTCTGTGAGATCCACTGACCAGTCCCATTCCAGAACAAGTTTTTCTTCTTGTTTACAGTTGTTTTAAGGATCGCTAGCTCATGGGCATTTGGGTACAATTGGATATTGCCCCCAAAATCACCCCCCCCCCATATATAATCCCACCTGTTTTCCTCTTGTGAGGAATTCAAGGTGGGTTACATGATCCTTCTCCTTTCCATTTGTTGGTTAGGCTGAGAGTAACTAGTCTAAAGTCACCAAGTAGGGATTAGAATTTGGATCCCCCAAGTCCAAACTGGCTGAATGAAGCAGAAATAAGAAGTCAAAACCAGTGGGAAGTGTGGAAACCAGCTTGTGGATGCACTATCCTTTTACTTGTGGGCTTTTGCTTAAAAGCATTTGCAAATCAGGGCTGAAAAGGTAGATATACAGTTTTTTAATCTGCAGATGATACCAACTGGCTAGATATGCTCAGCCTTTTATCTAAAAACTTCCAACAGGCATTTCCTACTAAACAGTTTCAAAAAGAAGCTACAATTTATATCTCACGGCATTGAGACAAAATGTGGCCTTCTGTTAGCTAAAAAAATAACAAAAATGGTTCTCCTTTGTTGAGAGCTTGCTGTCTAACCATTTTTTGCAGCAGAACAGTACTTTTTGTTACTTTTGATATGCTGCTTATATAAGGACGAAGGGCAGCCTGAGAAATATAATTTGTTGTGCAGTTGTGCCAGTGCAGTTGTGCAATACTTTTTCAAAACTATGGGTAGATTGCCCTGTTTTTAGCATTTGTTTTTAGAAAAACTGGAAGTTCACAATTGTTGAACATTTAAATACCAAGTTTGTTACTTGTTTCTGTAGGCTTTCCCCCCATTAGGGCCTCTCCTACTATTTAATAGCTTGCTAAAGGGGAAAATAAAATCCAATGCCCTGAACAACTCTTGTCTACCTGGCTAAGTCCTCTGAGTACACATTACCTGGTTTTAGTGGTGTTGGAAATTAAGCTATATAAACTACACAGGTATATAGGAAACAATAAATGTTGAGTTGTCCAACTCAGAAGGGAGCAATCATGCATTGATTTGTAGCAGGGATAAAATGAGGCCACTTATTTGCAGCTATCTAGTTCTAGCCAACTGAAGTTGTCTTATCTAGCAGTTCAGGCATATGGCCTTGTGGGATAAGAGAGTTCCAAGCAGCTACATCAGCCAACCTAGTTATAGTATATAACAGAAACAGATACATTCTAGTCTTCATAAAAGAGATCCTGCAAGAGACGTCTGTTTGCTCCAGCTTATTTTTTCTTTCCCGGGGCTCAGCAGTGCTATGCTGACTCAGCTGTGTAGGATGGACAGACCACCGAGTTTCAGTCTAGGCAAAATGGTGTATGGTAATGAAATAGGGGAAGAAATGCTTTCCCCTCAGTCTTAATGAACTCATTGCTAAACACAAACTGACAGAAATCTACCCCAGGTTACAAGGAAGAGAGCTGAGAACAGGGAAACTGGATCTCAGTCAAGATTTCCCTTGACACTAACCTGCTTATCAGCCAAAACCCTCTACAAAAATAGAGTTAAATGCGAAGTAATTAGCCTACACCTTGCTAAAAGATTGTTGCAGGAAAAAATCCTGGATTTTGCTGATACATACATTGTGCTTTAGAGAAAAAGCAAACTAGATTTTCATTAAGATTTTCAAGCTGAATTTTTAATTGATGGAAGGAACGTTTAAAGCCAACTGTCTTTTGACTGCTATTTTCATTCTGACACAATGTATTTCTCTAAAAGGGATGGGGAAAACAATTAAAGATGGCCTTTCTTTTCTCTATTTTGCATTTGTATACTGCCTTTTAATGTTGCTCTACTCAAGGTAGCTTACAACTCAGTAATGATTGATAGCCTTTTTAAATTAAACTTTAAATCATTTCATAGTTCTTTCCATGTCTCAAAAAGACACAAAGATTTAATGGTGAGATGTAAACTGAACCAATTAATTGGCAGATTAATCGGTTCAAAGGTAAATTACAAATCAACTGAAAGTGATTTAATGGGTCAAGAACCTTAATTTTCACAGACATTTTGATGCCCGTGACCATGGTCACCCTCCACCCCAAATACTGCATGCAGATGTTATATTTCTTGCAATGAGTAAAAAGGCAAGTCAAACACATTGCGACTGAGGATTGGTTTGAATGGAAATGGTGTTGCAATGGAATGTGGATGGTTTCTGCACCTGTCAACTGGAAGTCATCACCTGTTCCGCTGTGGCAGTTGGCTTGGTCATCGTCACACTCATCCACAAGGTTGCTGTCAGAGGTGGTCGGGACTGACGTAGGTACTGAAACAGAAATGCCAGTGTGGCTCCGTTAAAACACATTCTGAGACTTGTTAGCATTTTCATCCACTAGCATGGCTCTGTGAACAAAATCATTTGTTGCAGTAGCAAGACCTTTCTTTTCACACAGGAAAGCTTCTCATCTTTTTATCAGCTTCCCATTTCCTGCCCTTTGCCCTCCTATTAACATGGACTGTGGCGTCTGAGCTGATGTACTGGGGAAGAAATGGAGAATTCAGCATCCCTCTGGCCACTGCTTAAAAAATGCAAGAAAAAATTAATGGCTTATGTATTATTCTCACCACATTCATAATACATTAGCAATATATTGTGATTTATATTGTAACATATTGTTTATAATAATAATATATATAACTAATATTGTAAGAAGAATTTGACCATATGATTTTAAGATCAAAAACTGGAAACAACTGATTTCAGTCGTTAGGAAATAGGAAATATGCCGAATCAGATCTGAACTCGTGCTTGATCTAAATCTGCATGAGGGCTCTGGTGGGCAAGCGCTTCCCATTCCCTTCAGTGGAGGACATTTCAGGCATTCCCATTGTGTAAGCAGAGGGGCACTACCACTGAAAAGAAGGGGAAAACCCTTGCTGGATGGGCAGTTCCATGTGCACAGCTGGCAGCTGTCTGCGCAGAGGGCCTCTGAGTCGGCTCTGCTTTAGGCAGTTCTAGAAATTCTTCCTTTTGATGACATACATAGGTTAGGACATAGCTGGCTAGGCTTATGCAGCTTGTTTGTTTGTCTACTCCCCCACCCTTTAGGAGCAGGTCTGAGTGGTAAATTACAACCTACTTTTGCAAATTTTGTTTCTTCCAGTTTCCAAAGAAGGTTGCCAGGGAGCATTGCTCATAACCCATAGTAAGAATTGTTAATACTGTTGCCAAGTAAAACCAAAGGTTCTGATATGGAGGAAGATATGGAGACCCTTTATGAGTTTCGGACATACATTGGCTGGGTTCACATGTCATGACAAGCAACTCTGCATGGTTTCCATGGTGTACATATTTTTTTTTTGGCCTTGATGTGCCTGATAGATGATCACGTGGCTTCTAGGCTAGCATGGTTTCCACCCTTCTTGCTCAGTCCTCTCACTGTTGGCACATATCCCATCAGCCACAGTGCCTGAAATTCAATCCAATGTTGGGCTGCTAGAGCAGCTGCTATTCTTTTCATAGGACTCTGTGATAGTTTCAAACTAGGACTGTGAAAACCATGATGCTGAGTTTGGATGAGAAACCATGGTTAAGCATGGGAACCACAGAACAGACTGTTCTTTCTTATAGTTTCTAAAAACCAAATGTACCATGATGAAATGTCATAACAAAGATGAGGACAACACACCAGAGCATCCTGTGCAAGAAACCAGGGTGGCTCGTTGTGCCATGTGATCCAATCCCTTGGACATACCACGCCTGTGGGGTCATGAGGGGAGGGAGAAGCATCTCATTGAAATGACTTGTTAATAAATTGGTCCCTATTTTGTCAAAACTCCAAATGTATTGTACCCTATCCCAAATCCAAACCAAAAAGATCCTTTCATTCCCATTATATTGTCCTGATCTCCTCTTGGTATATCATATCAAACAAATGCTCAAAAGATGCGAGGGTAGAATAACAAAGTACAGTTGAGAAGTACAAAACTATGGCATTAATGGAGAAGCAGGAGAATACACATTTCCCACTCAGTGGTAGCATAAGCAGAACTGTATGTACGAGATTAATCTTAGGCCATGCAATTACCTTCAATTTCACAGCCCAGTAGTTCCATCCTGAGCCCCAATCCAGCATGAGTAGCTCTTTCAGGATAGACACGTATAAATCTGGTCGTTATAGGCTGAAATGTGCGGAGCTCTGGGGTATCATAGTTGGTGTTGCCTTCAAAGACCTGTATAGTGTGCACACACACCACACAAACACACAAAACACAGTGTTTAAGAACCACAATGGTAAGTTAACTTAAGCCAGCTAAGATTTTTCATGCCTCTAGCATTTGAGTTGGTTGAAAAGCAACCCAGATCCTGAACATTTTAAGTGGCTAACTCTGTTTTTGAAAATGAGAAGGGAGCAGATAGTTAAAATGTGTCTGAGAAGTCGTGTATTTCATTTTTTACAAATCAATCCATCAGCAGAGAAGCCAAGTATTTTAATGAGACGTGCTTTAAATGAGGTTCAGACCTGGAATTTACATGGATGACTGAGGGGAGAGATTCCCTCTGGCCTAGATTCTGTCACCACTCATGCAGCTATAATAAGACAACTCTTCAAGAGAGAAACTTCAACTCTGAGTCTCTTGCCCAAAGGCTTATAAATTATACTTATATTGCAAAGGTGCAAATTAAACTTTAGAAGCAGAAGTTGTAAGGCAGATCTCCATAAAATAATTGTAGGACATTTTTGAGGGTGCATGAAGAACCAAGTCAGCTGAAGGGAAAATTTATTTGGACATAATTTATTCCTGTTGCATTCACAACATATTATCAACCAGGGCTGAACAGACACCATCCTTCTTAATGTTACTTGATAGCAGCCCTTGGAATGTTAAATCATTGGTCCAACGGATGCAATGTTTCCCTGTTGCTATGAACAGATGTGGCCTCAGAAGTGAAAGTTATAGGGTGCTAATTATTTCTACGGAGAAATGTAACTTTATGGGCTTTCCTCGCTGCAATGTGAGGTCTCCCATACCAGAAAACGGTGGTGGATAGTGCAATTAGGGAACTGTTTTACATCTGACTTTGCAGAAGGAGGCTGTGTGTGATGTCATTGCAGAAATATGGTAAACCAAATAAACCATTTTGGTGTCTGTGGTGGTAATGCTGTAATTTGGAAGCCAATCCTATTCTTTCTGTTTTATGCCTTTAGCCTATTAGACCTGCTACATCTCTATAAACTGCCTACCACTACATATAGGGAGCCATAGGAAGCTTGCCTATGGGTCAGTCCTATTGTGTGGAGACCCTTCAACCCATAAGTCTCATTCATGTTCCGAATTTCATATGAATGTGATAAACCTGACAGTAGTCTCAGTGTAGCTGGTCTCTATAAGATTCTAGGCAGCATTGAGGGCTGTTTAGCATGCTACATTTTCCAAACAGAATACTCTCCAAATAGGAACAACCATTATTTGGTGACACATAAAGGCCAATGAAGGTGAATTATCTCCAATAGGAAGACTATTTTGCCTGAATACATGATAGAGAATAACATTCTACCCTCCATATCCTCCACCCATAAATGCAAAATATACCATCAAACAGGAAAAGATAGTTTATTCCTGAACCATAAACATGAGATTGGGATCACCTGAAATTTCGCAGCTTTCCTTCTCAGCATTAACCATAGTTTGGTATTACAAGTACACTGATGCAAATTATGATTGATACCAAGAAATCTGATCATTGCCAGGTTTGGTGATCTACTTTAAGTCAATTTAAATATCTGATTTAAAAGGAAAACATGGAAAATTGAAGGAATGATCATATGGTTGAGGCTCCAATGGAAGCTATGAAGATACAAAACGGGCAAAGTGGTTCAGATTTGCATTCTTGTGCATGTTTATTGAGAACAGAGTCCTACTGTGTTCAAAGGCTGTCAATAGCGAGTGGTTGCACTGCTGATATTTGAAGGCTACCAATGTGTCAGAAACAGTATGCCTCAGGAATGCATGAGGGGAGGCGCTATTACATTCATATGCACCTTGTGACTTTCTATGGGTAGCTGGTGGGCCACAGTGAGGACAAAATGCTGGCCTAGATGAGCTTTTGGTCTGTGCAGCTTGGCTCTTCTTACGTCATGTTTAGCATTACAGCCTCTAAGATATCTCAGAAAATGGGATCCACTGATATACTAAGAACATTCAGCAGATGCATCTTGGAAAAGAGGATTGAGAGGGCATGGCTATTTTTATTTAACTAATCTGTCATTATCACATTCTATTTTATAGGCAAATTTTGTTTCCAGTATCATAAAAGCTTCCTACTGCATAGCCAAAATGGAATGCTATTTACAGTGCAAGCACAGGCAATTGTAACCCAGCCTTAATTATCGTTTAAATAGCAATATATAATAATGGAAACTTTTCTATAAAAGGTTTGAGAAGGATGTACTGACACACAGGCACAGAATTCAATAGACATTTAATGGTCCTTTGAATCCTAATTGTACTGAATCATTGTCTTGTGTCAGCTGTGTAGTCTAGACCTATCTGTGATTTAATTATGACTCTTCATTCATATGCACCGATCATTTCAGAATGGGGTGAGGGAAGGAAAGACATTATTTCATCTGATACCTGGTTTAAGGGGTAGTTTCAGGGAAACTGAAATACACTCACAATAGAAGTAAAAAAGGAAGCCACCTTATAGCGTGTCAGAAGATTGTTCTATCTAACTTAGAGTGGTCAACTCTGACTGGCAGTGTTTCTTCTCTCTGGAACAGGGGTCTTTTACAGCTCCCTGAGCCCTGCTTTAATGGGAGATGCCAAGTTTGGGACCTGGGACCCAATGAACGTTGAACCTTCCCCAGTAAAAAGTGGGTTCTTCAGAGAATCCAAAAGAAATAATGCAAATTCCAATAAGCAGAAACAGCACAGTGAAGACATTTATACCAATTGTGATGAAGTCTTGGAAGGAGGAAGGGGAAGCTAGGAAAAAATATGTGGCAGGGGTCAGAAAGGGGCAGAGAAAGAGAAACAAGATTCGGGAGCTATATATGTCCATGGAGGGTTGACAGAGCAAAAAGGCCACATACAAACAGCTTTCCCTGGGGAGTAGCTTTGTTATTTTAGGCCCTAAGTTAATTTTTCCATTAGATTGCTCCAATCCAAAGCCCACTAAAGAAAGCTGAAGGTTTTTTGTTTTGTTTTTGTTTTAATCAGTGGCCTTTGGGACCTGTATGTTTTAAGACAGATGGAAATCTGATGTGGATATTTGAATAGTGTTGCTTATTTTATGTATGTTAATAAAATGCTGTTTAACTTCATTGCCTGCCTTTTACATGGCATTATTGTTATGTCACTTAAAATATCTTGCAAGGGAAAGTGGGGTAAACATTAAACAAATTGTGCACCCTGACTGGTTGGTGCTGCAGAATGTGTTGGTCATACAGTGTTCTGTTTCAAGAACGACTAACCTGCATTTCATTTCAAGAAAAAGAATTTCTTTCATTCTTTTAATCAGTGTAGTTACCACTGTGCAGAGCCAAGCTTGATTAACATTTTTAAAATAGCTAAGTCTTGTTTTAAAATGTACCAGGCTTCTAAATCCTCAGAATTGATCAAACTCCCTCACACAAGAAACATTATTAAATGAGCTGAATATTTTAGTAGGATTATGTAGGTTATACAATATCCATTTTTTTAAGAAAAGTACTAATCTCTGAAGGTTTTTGGTTAGAAATGAATACTCTGAGATTTAATGTGTTTGCCAGCATTCATTTTTGCCAGGATGGCCAATTTTGACAGTGATGGCAACTGACTCGAGTTTAATAACATTAAAATGAGCAGCATAAAATATGCTGTATCAAATGCACATGGTGCTCCATTTTTCCTGCTACAATTTGGAAGAACACATAAAAAAGCATATTTTTAACAGAAACAAGATCTCACAATTTGTTGTGAGCACTTTACTGGCATCATTGATGCAATCTGAAACCAAAATCACTTTTGCATTTATTTCCAGAGAAATAAGGAAGACAGTGTAGGGGTTAGAAATTGCAAGCAGGACCTAGGACACCCTCTTACTGAAGTTGACTGACCTTGTGCTGGTCTGAGGGGTTAGATGCAGCATTTGCCTTCTGTGAGTGCAGGAACTCCATTGAAAGGAGTTTCTTTTTTTCAAGAATCTCTTCAGTCCCAGTGCTACCTCTAGGAGAAAACCTCTGTTCCTCTTTAGAGGACAAAGCTGTTTGTGATTGATGTAATAGATAAACATTTCATCTCTAAGATAAGTTGGTCAAGATAAGTGGAATACCAAATAAGTTCTTAGGGTGTTGCATATAATTGATCTTTAATGGGAAGGATCAGAAGTGTTATCTGCAATAATCATACTGGATTAAAACGGAATAATCTTGTACTAACTGCTCTTTTGCAACTGAGATTCTGCAGCTCTTTCCCAATAGTTTTGGCTATGGTTCTAGCTAGCCAGTGGTGCAGCAAATCACAAGAAACTTTCTTTCCCTACCGAGAATGTGCTGCAAGAAGGATTTCAGCATATGTTTTATACAAGGATAAGAACAATATACATTTGGCTATGTCAGAATGGGGCAAGGCAGATCAGTGCACTGTGACTGGACCAGACAAATAGCACTGGGACAGCTTGCAAAGCACAGAATCACAAGAGCCAGTGTGGTGTAGTGGTTAAGAGCATGGGACTGGGACTCAGACGATCTGGGTTCGAGTCCCCGCTCATCCATGGGGCCAACTGGGTGACTTTGGGCCAGTCACAAACTCTCAGCCCAACCTACCTCACAGGGCTGTTGTTGTGGGGATAAGATGGAGGAGGAGAATGATGTAAGCTACCTTGAGCCCTTTGTAGGAAAAAGGCAGGATATAAATCGAAAAATAAATAAATAAATGCAGTTGGAACACTTGCAAGAGGTATGCCTCCAGTTAACATCTATGCTGTGGGATGGGGAGTGCAAAGAATGGTCAGATATAAGAAATGTAACTCTGGTGTTCATGAGCACACTTCTTGTGCTACTCTAGACTTTATTCCCATTCTGCATGGAAGACGAGTACCATCAGCCTCCAACAGTGGACACCCACTGGGCAACTCAAGCACACAGTGTGGATTTTACTACAAATGCAGATCTGTCCATTGACAACATATTTGCCCCAGCTACCACAGAACATAGCAAATGATGTATCTACCATGGCACCCTATCCCCTTTTTTTAGCTCCTGCATAGGATAACACACTGCTAACTCTTTTCTGGGCCCACAGGAAGTTGCCCTTATACAAAGTCTGAATATCCTCCTAGCAGATGTCCTACACATCACCTGTCACCCTGATGAACTGAACCTGGGGACTTTCAGCATGCAAGTATGGACCTGACCTCTGAGCTTCATAATTCTTCACCAGATCTTGATCAACTCTCACCTTGGCCTTCTTTTTGCTGGCATCCACAATCCATTTCCAGTCTGATCCATTGTAGCTGTATCCAATCTTGAATTTTCTCATGAAGACCTTGTTCTCTCTGTGTTTGCCTCCCTGGACAATTATGCCCCGCACTATCTTTTCTTCACCAAGGTCTATTTGGAGCCATTCCTTTGAATATGTATGAGTGGTGGGAGGTGGTAATGCCCACCCTACACGGCTTGTTATAAGACGGACATTTTCTGGGATCCAGTTTCGCTCAAATTCATTTGATGCAGTAATCTGAGAATCCGTGATAAGACCAGACACCATACCCAGCATTCCAGAGCAAGGATAATCTAAATAAATAATAATAATAATAATAATAATAATAATAATAATAATAATAATACCTCCATCAACTTCCAAATGGTCATAGTATTTCACATGCAATATTTCAGCAATACTTTCAATAATCTTGTACAATAAATCATTGGATTGGATCCAGATTAAGCCTGCTCTGACTAAATCTGGATCCAACCCAGTGTTCCAAAGGTAAGATGGAAATGTTCTTTATCATGGCATACGTCGAACTATTAAATACACCTGGAGCCAAGTAGACAGCTCCTTGTGCTCCCATAAACACTCTCCATTCATGAATTTCACACACACACACACACACACACACACACACACACACACACGAGGATTCTTGTGTGGGTCTGGTAGATTAATCAACTTACTTTGTTAAAGGTGTTCTGTTTGATAAGACTTTTAAATTCTAGCAGCTTTAAAATGCTCAGATAGTATTTTGATTTTCTATTATGATTTCAAATAGCTAATTTTGTTTTGTCTGATCAACCTTGTTGTTGTTGTTGTTTTAAGAACTCAGCAAACTCAGCAAATGAAATCTTTCCATGAGGGAAGAAACTTTTCTTTTCTTTTCTTTTCTTTTCCAGAGATACCAGATTTAATTTTTAAGTAAGAGAATCCACTATGAACCTTTATATTTATTCAACGAAGCATATGAAACATTCTTAAGAGTGACTTTTGCTGCACAATTCTGTGCATGTCCACTGAGTTCCATGAGATTTACTCCCTGGAAAGTGTATACAGGATCCTACCCTTGCTATAATGATTGTGCAGCTCATTATAACAAGAGTGATAAAATATTCTTACTATTTTAAAAATGAATTTTTGTCACCTCTGATCACAAATAGTTATATCCACCCACCCATCCATTTTTACTTCCTTATAAAGGTGTTTTCTTTTGGAATCATAGAAATACAGACAAATGTGCTCATAACAGTTTTGAAAATGGAATGAATATTTTTAATCAAAAAGAAATTATATAGATGGCATTATTTTAGCTAAATAGACATAATGAGCTGCCTACTTAACCTTTCCTCAATTATTTAGTGAGACTTTAAATTCTACACTGCATGTTCTCTGCTTCTAAAATCCTCCTTTGTACAAGGAACAATCTGACTTTTAAACATCCATTGTTCCTCTGCAGAATGTAATCTGTAATGTGCATGACAGAAAGGCTGCATTTCTGCACTTACTTCAAAGGAGTGAACATGCAATGGAATCTTACTGCTCATTACATGCAAAGGAATTTTGTGCAGTACTTTTCCACCAAATATATAGGAGAAATTCTGAGGTACTGGAGGAAACTGAAAGGATTGCTGGTCTGGACCAGTCATCTCTAATAATTTGGTTTTGACCTTCTCTTTGCATCGCCTCTGAAACTTGCATTGTCTGAAGCAATAACTCACATGGCTGCATGTATCAGTCCATCCCAAGGGAGAACATTCACAGAAGGCAAAGTGACGGGTATGCACTCATACAGATTTCCCCATCTGTCTAACACTGAAGTTCTCCTTACACTGATGGCTGAACATGCAGATGCCTGGGTGGAGACTGGATCATTCACTGCCCAATTTACTTTACAGATACACTAGATCAGACATGATTAATATTTCAGGCCGGGCCTGATGCATACACCTAGTATTAATGTTGCAGGATTTGTGCTACCATGTGTGTCCATTGTACGCACTCTACCAATCAGCTCTTGTGCGATTCATTATGCATTATCTCCATTCTTCTGGGAAGAGTAATGCAGTATAATGATGCCATAAGTAGCTAAACTACAGGATGCATCCATTTATCCATTGCATCCCAAGCAGATCTATGCACTTGGGGAATAGCCATTTTGGAAGCCTGTTGTGGGGAACTTACATGGCAGGGCATATATAGTTACTGGACATGTTTCAAACTCTTCATCATCTGATCAATTACACTGTGGTAAAACTGAGTTGCACGTGCTGTTTGCTGGATGTTAGAATGAGCGTTAGAGAAAATGCTGACTCTTAGACTCATTTTAGTATAATATTTTGAATTATTTGGAGCATGGAACTGTTAATAAAAGGTATCCTCTTTCCCTACAGCACAAGCTTTTGCAAGTTTATACAGAGGTAAATCCCACTGTGTTCACAGGAGTTTGTTTCCATTTAGGCACGTCTACTTTTCCGCAGTGTTATTATCCTTATTTTATGGCAATTATCTTTAAAAATAAAAGAAAAAGAAGCAAAAACCATACCTGTAATTTTACAGCCATACACTTCAAATCTTAGTGATATTCCAGTTTCCCAGGTTACAGGCTTGATTCGAACAAAACGTGTCAATACTGGCTTAGGAAAAGTTCGGTAAACAACCTCAACAGGGTCAGTGTTCCCGATGAACACCTACAAAAAAAGAAATAAAATGAAATTTCTCTTATATACATTAGAAATGTCTTACCAATCTACACATAAATATTTAAGAAAAATAAATATTGACTCCATAGAACCTGGAAAGGATATCAGTGAATTTCTGTGACTCCTTGTGGCGATTGAGGACCGCCTAGATAATCTGCAATCCACAATCAAATAGAGAGTGTTTAATCCCAATGGGTTTCAGAATGGTTATCGGATTGCCATATCTGACTGAGTTCAGCATCACTTACTCCCAGGATAAATTGGGCATTTTCAGCAAGTACGTAATATATGATGTAAATGCTTCACTTCTCTTATGGACAATTCCATTTTGCAGATTTTTACAACCTCCTCCTCATCTCCCACCCTTTCCCTCTTGCAAGGAATCCACCATAGCTTCCAAGGTTCTTATCCACTTCATTTTATCCACACAGCAGCAGCACCCATAATATGTGATGCACAGAGGCCACGGCAAAGAAACCAGCTTTCTTGAGGTGCAGTCCAGCAGTCTGAACCACTGTACTTTACTGACTCTTTATTTTATAGAGATTTTATTTCTTCAGCCTTCCATGAAATGGTACAGATATGTTTACCATATAATATACATTCATTCCATTTTTTTGCCTCTCCTTACCCCTCTCCCATCAAGCCAGGTAAACAATGCAGTTATATAAACATAACATGCATCTGCTAGGGGCATTTGATAAAATTGTACCATAAGAAAGTCAGATTCTCCATTGACTGAGATCAAGGAAGATGACTAATTTCCTTCTTCATTCAACAATGCAAAAGTCCTGTTTCCTGATCTTAGGCATTTCTCCATTTATGGGCAGTAATTTCTTACACCTTTCCAAATCTTTTCCTGTTTTGTCCTTTGTTTAGAGCAAAATATAGCAAAGGAATCTGACTATCCAATACAAAAATCTCTTTAACTCATCAACCTGTACACTCAACTTGTTCTTCATCTTCATTATGAAAAATGCTCAGCTGAAATAATTATTTTCTGCCTTGGTTTTTGGACAGTAAGATAGCTTATCCCAGTGTAAATCATCCATATTGCATCTTCTGTGTCTGATCTGTTTCTTCCATCACAGTCTTGCTAAGAATTGCTCTTACTTTTTTTAAAGGGAAGGAAGTGGCCATAAGATCAGCAGGGATGTCTTGCAAACATTGACTATATTTACTACCAACCATCTGTTTAACTTATTAATATTAATTGCACAGGAAAGCCAGGCCAAGGGCTGTGGTAAAGCTTGGCACTCTTTCAATAAGAGAAGACAAACAGGATGAAAGATCCAGGCTGTTATCTGTGATGCATGATAAAGAAGAGTCACAGAAGCAAGTGTTGCTTTGTACAAAACCATCAGGGATCATCTAAGCAGAAGCTGAAATGGTGAGGGACATTTTGGGCTATGAATGGCAACCCTTCGAAAATATAATTGTGTTTATACCAAATCATGAAAAAGACAGCCATTTGATCCCATCACAGACTGTTGTATTTCTTTCAGAATAATTAAAGGTCTGGAAATCTTTTTGTAAAGGAATAGACTATATTCCTGTCCATGTGCCTGCATAATGCTCAAGCACTTTGAATTACCTTCCTTTGAAGGAAGCAGCAGCAGCAGCAGCAGACAAACTTTATGACAGCAGTGGAATTGAACTACAACTATATATGACAGCTTCCAGAACCTACAGTTTACTCTTCATCCGTCTTCCTCTACCTCCCAAACTACCATTAAGTGGTACCTACTTCAAAGGCAAAATACAGATGCAATGTAACAACGATAACTTCTCTTAACATACATGCCTCTTGTATCCTTCCCTCCAGGCAATGAGACTGTTTTTACTTGAGGTGAACTAAATGCAAAGGAAGTCAAGCCTTCTTTAGTTTTAGTAGTTTTATACGGAAAAATATTTTTTGCGGGTATAACTTGTCCTCTTCTTCTATACTGCACAACTTTTAAAGGAACTCCATCCTAGGTTGTCTCTGCTCACCTTTCTCTGCCTTTCTTAGTATCTCTCTAGAGAAATCCAAAATGAAAGAAAACATCACAAAATAGTTGGGCAATGCTGCTATTGGCACTGCCCATTTGTGAGTGCCAGCCCACCGGTGGAAGACCAATGGTAAAGTTAACCATATAGCTAGGAAAAGCCTAAAGACTAGCACTTGTCCTCACATTCTGTCTTCTCTTCTCTTTGCTATGTCTCTTTACTGCACATAGGAATAGTTCCGTCTTGCTCTATCTTCCTTGATGTTGTCTTCTAGTCTGTGAGCCTACAGGGTTGTTTTAGGGATGGGAGACAAGACCCACTGAATCCAGTGGGACTTACATCTGAGTAGACATCTGTAGAATTGCACTATAAACACATAAAGAAGAGTGTTGTTGAATCAGACCCAGTTCATCTACTTCAGTGCCCTGTTTCAACAAGTTCTCTTCTGCTGTTGCTTCCTAGCAACTGGAAGTCCATGAGTCAGTGGCATAGTATAAAATAACCAAAATACAAAATTGTACAATATAGTGCCCTGGTGTCATCAGTACAATAGATCATGAGAATTCTTAGAATCCAGCGACACTGTATTTTTCACCGCAGGTTTCTTCACCCTAATAAAACTGAACCATTTTTACTGTATTTATAGTGCAGCAAAATGATTTCCCGAGTCCATTTCTGCTAACATTTTGTTATGAACATTGTTTGAAGTGGTGTGTTAATGCAAACACCCAGTGTAAGGGGTGTGTAATGTTGCTATTGATTTTGCAGGCTAGAGCCTAACACAACTGACATTTCTGAACAACACATCATTTGGAAAGTCAGGAAAAATCTTGGACCTGACTCAGACAAAACTAGACACTTTTAATTCCCATTGATTTCTATAGGATAGCGAAGAATGTTCTTGAACCCCTCCTGTTATAATCAATGAGCCTTAAAAGTGTTTCAGTTTGGATAAATAATGCTCAAAGAATTATTCTGTTTTTCATGTTGCTGGCACATCAACTGAGCATTTTACAGGATTACTCTGTTATTCTCGTGTCTATAACTTAGTCATGGGTGTAGCCAGGCAAAAAAGAAACCTACTGGGGAACAGCTATGAAAATGTAGCTAAAAAGAACAAAAACAGTGCTTCAGGTTGCCGCCAGTTTAGCATTTTAGCAGCTTGAGAGTTCTCTACTTCCTTTACTAAAATGTACCGTATGGGTAGCACTGGTGCATTCAAAGCATAGAATGTTTTGTTTCAAAAGAATAGCTACAAGTAATAAAACTCATTAGAAATCCTTGAGTAGTTAAGAGTCATAAAGATGAAAAGCCTTACCAATGGTTTATTATTTCCATCTTTAACTGAAATCCAGTCTTCTCCATTAGAGCTGATGTCCACTCTGTATGTTCTCAAAAAATACATCTTTTGGGTTTCTTTTGATATGGCTCCCTGGGTCCCAATAGCAGATACAAAGCGGAGAAGGCCCAAGTCCACCTACATTAATAAGAAGAAACAGACAAATGTGCATAGGAATGAAAAACCCATATACATCCTGATGTCTCATATCATCATTCAACAATCTCCTTTCATGTGTGGTGCATCAAAACGTGTAGGGCAGGTGCAAAATGTACAACGCATATGGGGGAAATGGTCAAATTCAAATTCAGCATCTTTCCTGTGTGTGCAATCTGAGAAGGGACTCTGCTGCATGTGGAAAAAAAATGCATTGCTAGTTATCATATAACACTGTTTTGTGCAGGTGGACAAAGGCACACCCCTTGCAGTCTATTTAGTTGCTGCAGCAATGCACAGATATCTGCTTCAGCACCGAAATGTGAACATCTGCTTCAGCACAAATGTGAAGATGCATCTGGGATCCATGTGCCTTCAACCTGCTTTGGAATGAAGGGGCCTCCATGGCGTACTGCATGCACATGGGTGCTTCTAGCAGCAGCTGGGCTTCAAGCCTTACAGACCCTCTGCAGCAATACACCATGGAGTGGGAAGGGTTGCTACTGGAAGGCAACAATTCCACCTACCATGTGTTCATGAAAGCACTCTGCATACATGCATGGGCCACTTTGAATTGCATCTATGGTGTGCACTTTCTTCATAGAGCACTACTTTTTGGTGCAAGAGTATCTGTAGATCCATGTTGTGTTAGTCACTTAAGAGTAAACAACAACCGTTCCTCTACCATTAATGAATCATAATTTTAACCTCTGGTATCGAATATGTAGTAACAGTTGCTCAGCCAATCACAGGAAGTACACACTTAAATGACTGTATTTCTAAAATGTACTGCTGCAACCTAAGCCAAATGTGTGCATTCTTCTTAAAAATGTGGCATCTGAGGAGTTTCTGCTTGTTTCCAGTGAAGCTCTCTGAAGTAGCAAACATTCAAACATTTGTAGAAGGCTTTGATTCTGCTTGTGCTAGATGCCTCTTGCACGTCATGGGCTTTAAAATTATTTTTGAAACATGCAGGATGCAGATTGTATGTCTCTGGTGTCCCACAAGCATCCTTTTTCCTGGAAGCATGTCATACATCCAAAAACCAGGGTGGGGTGGGGTGGGTGGACAGATGGGTTAAATCAACACTTTCTGCATTCTCTTAGGGAAAATATGAAAGAAGCCCTGTGGAAGACAGAAGCACTGCTACTTAGATTTGCATGGCAAATATACAAATCATTTGGAAACTGGAAGTCCTGCTACATAAAAAGCAGTATCTTTTTGTTTGGGGACAGAGGAAGAGAAGGGTAGAATACGGCTCCCTTTGGGTACCTCTGCTGGGACTTTTGAAGGCTAGCAAAAGCCAGGCTTGCCTTTCTTTCCTACTCGTGAAAATTCATCCCAAGTGTCTCCATATACGGAAAAGTCTTTCCCAAACTATACTGGTGGGATGCCCAGGTGTGGCTTGCTGCCATGAAAAACTGCATCATCTTTACAATGCCAACTCCAAATCCCCCACAGCAGAAGAATGTGTGAGCTGCCTGCTGCATATTTTCATATTCTGATCTTACATTCTTCCAGTCAGGCTTCACTGAGGATGAGTTCATTGCCTTGACTATGTAGCCAGTGGGGCTGGACCCTACGCTTAAGCAAATAAAATAAATAAAATAACGGAGCAAATAAATAAATAAATAAAGCAAATAAAATAAATAAAATTCCCAAACGGAGGCACAACAAAATTGCCCAGCAGTTAATGGAAGATGCTTGTTGCATCGCTGTGGGAAAGACACAGCTGGGCCTTGTTTTCTCCCATTCCCAAGACAGGAGCAGTTCAGCTCACTCTGAAGAGGAAATCTTTCCTCTGTACCAACCACACTGGGAGTTGTAATCTGCAGAGGCTGGTGGGTCAGCATCTTAGATAAATTCATTTAAACTTTGAAATGAAGCTTGAAGTGAAAACCCAGACTTATCAGCCACCTCTGGTTGTAGGCCAACTTCTTTCAGGAGTACCAAGCTGGGAGAGGTTGTCTTACACACTCCAAAAGTAAAGCTGTTGAAATGTGAAAGCAAAACACTGTAGGTCAAAGTTTGGGAAAGAATGGTATGCCAGTTGAACTGAGTAGAGCAGAGCTGAATAGAGTAGAGCTGGAGGATCTCCATAGATCATAGAATCATAGAGTTGGAAGGGGCCATGAAGGCCATCGGGTCCCCCCCGCTTCTGTTGCTGGACTCAATGTACACTATCTCACTCAGATGTCCAGTTTTGCCTTTAATATCTCTAGTTTGGGAGAGCCCACTGCCTCTCTCGGCAACTAGTTACTGGCCTTCTGTTCCCATCAGTCCCAGTTGGTCAGGGAGGATGGGAGTCATAGTTCCAACAACATCTGGAGGGCCACCGACTTGGTATGAAGCTTGTTCTTAAAATGGGAAGGAGAAATGAATTGCAAAGCTTTCCTCTGCTAATTTGGGTCTTTTCATTGGGAGAAAAGCCTCAAAAGTTGGAACTGAAAGTGAAAAAACAGTGGCAAATGCATCTTTTGACCCTCCTTTTCTTTTGTTTTTCTGCTCAAAATCACACTACCTCCTCAGCTGCCTTTCCACTGATGAGGGAAAGATACACGACCTGACAAGTATACCTTATAAGGCCCAAAGTAAGGGAGAGGGAGAAAGGAAGGAAAGGAAGTTATGAGTGAAATAATGATAGAAAAGTAATGGGCTAATCAGTCTCTGTCCCTCTGGTGGGGTTTTTTTTTGTTTTTTTGTTTTGGTTTTTTGGCCTTTTGAGGCTGCTTTTCACTTTATAATTTATTTAAGAGAATAGAATATTCAGGAGGAGGAAAAAAATCATAGCTCCCAGCATCATGCCCTGTTTGGCCCAAAGAACAATCTGAAGGTTAATGGGGGGAACGTCCGCATAATCGTGCAGAACAATCTCAACTTAAGTTGAAATGCTCTCAAATTGTGCACTGCTGATTGTGGAGAATGCTGCATTTTGGAGTCACGTCCATTTATGAGACTTCATTTCCACGATGAAGGACTCTCAAAAATCTAAAAGACCGAGGGAATGCAGTACCGAGTCACTCAAATGAAATCCTTTCCTCTGAAAATTCAAACAGCTCTTCAGTTTTGAAATGATTAGGGTCCCATGCTCACACTGTTCAAAGTGATTTGAAATGCCTCTAAATGGAATTTTCATGCAGGGTGTTTTTTTAACCTCCCTTTTATTTTTCTCCCGCTCCTCTTTTTTTCTTTTAAACTAATCAGTAAGTGCTTCATTCCAAGTGAAGTCAAGCGATGATCCATTATGAGAGTCTGACAAATGAGAAACTGCACTAAAACTTAGCTATGTGGTAGTTTCGTTGACCCAGTTTAGCTTCTACAAGATCCGATCTCTGACATGCTACTGTAATGTCAAACAGTCATTGTCTATATCTCATTAGCACTACGGATATCCTTGTTCAGTGTTCTCCAACTGGGTACCCTCCAGATGTGTGGGACTACAGTTTCCATCATTCCCAGACAGCACAGCCACGTTGGGGAAGTATGTTTTTGATAATGAGGTAAGACTGCACTAGTTGCTGCAATGAGTTAAGGGCATGTATTTCCATGTAACCATTGTTAGGATTAGTTATTTCTTATATGTATTAGTAGTACTGTTTGTTTATTATTTATCAATTAAAACTTTTGTATACCATCCTCAATTAGCCAGTTGGTTCTCTGAATGGTTTACAATAAAAGCAAAAAAGAACCCAACATAATAGCAATACATTATATAAATAAATATGATATGGGTCATAAGATACTAATCCATATCCAAATCAATCAATCAATCAATAAAAATAAGTGATAAACAAGAAGCAATCCACAGCAACCCAACAACAGTATAAATAAAATCCAGTATAAAATAGCATTGAAATGTTTAAGTATTAAAATACTGGGAAAATGAAAAGGTTTTAGTCTGGTGCCAGAAGGTGTAAAGCATCAGCAGCAGGCACCACTATCTGATGAGCTGGTTCCACGATCGGGTGCCACAACCAAGAAGACCCTTCCCCTCATGGCCACTTTCCTTGCATCTTTTAAAGGTGACTCTCAGAGAAGGACTTTACTGGGTAATCTTAAGGTTTGGATAGGCTTATATGTTTATACTGTACTGCTTTCAAATAATAACAAATGTAAATACAAAAAACAAATTAAGCCTACAGTCTCAGTATTATAAAAGTTGAATAAACAGTTAATTGCACTGAAAATTCAACTAAAGTGGATTTTTTATGGAAACTCATGGAAATGAAAAGAAAAATATGCCTGGTGTCCTGTAACTGAGGGACTACCACTGAGAAGCTCTTGGGGAGCCTCTCCAAGTTGCAAGATGTCCAAGCAATGATTTCCCCTCACTTTCGTGAACCTTTGATATTGGGGAGCACACATGAGATTGTAATGCTATTTAGACAGTCATTGTTGTTTCGTTTGGACATAAGTTTTGAGTTCTTGGAGAAAAATGAATTTCATACAGTAAGCTATTCCAATTTTGTCCAGTATCTAACCAAGTACTTATCGCTCAATGAAATGATGCCATCATTTATTTATTAGATTTAAATCCCACCTTTTTCTTTTTAAAGAACAGAAAGTGACTTACATCATTCTCCTCCTTCTGCTCTCCATCTCATCCCCACAACAACTCTGAGGTAGGTTGAGTTGAGAGTCTGTGACTGGGCCAAAGGCATCCCATGGACTCCATGGCTGAGTGGGGACTAGAACCCAGATTGCCTGAGTCCCAGTCCTACACTCTTAACCACGTCAGCAGAAGTGGTTCTTTTTCTCCTTTCCTTATAAATCTCACATTTAGTTTAATAGGATCCTTTGGTCCTAGAGCACAAAATTAAATCCTATAGTCATGACCAGCTAATAGTTTTGCCACAAAATAAAGACTGGAAAAAGCACTTGGAACAAGGGTCTTTGTCTATTTCACTAGCATATCTTTATCAGCAAACACGTAGCTCATTTTCCAAGCTGTAGATCTTTGGCTTTACATGTTTCAATTTCCCTTGTGTCGTTTTCGTTCTCTTATTTCCTTGACGATTGTTATACAGAATTGCAAGTTCTTGGTTGGGTCCCACACACATTGTCACCTTGAAAAGTTGCCTCTCCACATGCTTCAGCCTTTGCTGAATGTCAGTTCTTTTAGAAGAAAAATCTCTAAGGGAGTTATTCTAGGAAAGCTATGTCAACATTCCTTTAAAAGTTTATCTGCATTTCTAGAGTTGCCCTTTTTCCAACAGCTCTGCCTAAGCTATATGCCAGCCTTCTCCAACCTGGTGCCTTCCAGATGTTTAGGTTTTCACCTCCCCATCTAACAGGACCAAAGGTCAGAAATGCTGGGAATTGTAGTCCAAAAAATCAAGAGGTTATAGAAAGATTATTTAAATTATGATCAGTGTGTGCTCACCTTTGCCCAGAAAGCCTTACATATAAGGGCACAAGGAGGCTGGCCAAGGTTTTTTTCCCCTGAAATGCAGGGAATGAATCACAGGTTGTGACAGCTGTTCTCTCTTCTTCCCTCTGATCCTCCTGATTTTCCCCCTCTCCTTTCTACAAAGCATTCTATTCTATGCTTGGAAGTACTTCTGTTTCACATTAAGACAAACAATAGTGGAATGTGGTGATGAGAGACTATATATCTGATGCTGAACATGAAGTATGCTGGCAGAAAAGCATCATTTAATCATTTTCACTCCGTGTATTTGTGAGTGTGTGTGCGGGGTGGGGGTGGGAGGAGAACAATGTGATCATTTTGGATCAGCTCAATTCTAATAACTTGGTCCAGTAAACCATGATTTATCAGTCTAATAAACATTATGCTCATATGATCCAGGCGTTGTGAAATGACAGTTTCCCATTGGTTGAATTCACAAAGCATGACAAGCGACTCTTGGCTTGTAGCTTTTGTTTTTTGTTTTTCTTTGTTTTGTTTTACCTGATCAAGTGGTTTCTACTGTATTATTGATTCTGTCTTCCCCACTTAGTCTTCCCAAACAAGCCATTGTTTATTATCATGGTTTCTAAAGACCAGTGTTACTGTGGTAAAATACATGATAGGTCAAGAATGGTCAAAAATCATCATGGCTGGCTGGGTTGTCTGAATGCTGCCATTATGTCTTAATATGGTAACTGTGATTGTAACTATGATTACAATATTGGCTTACAAACTTGGATTAAACCATGATTTAAATCACAGTTTCTTAGTTTAGATGTGGTCAGAAACAGTGGTTTAACAAGCTCTGGAATTATTACATCAAATGAAGAATAGAAGGGGGGATTTGTTCTTAGGCCATCATTTCCAGACAGCATGGCCACAGCTATAAGGGGTGAAGCCAGAGAGCCCCCGGCCCGTACAGCAGGACTGGCTTGCCACATTTGAGGCCATTAGAACTATCTAACAGCACCACGGTCAGGAGAAGTGATTGGAAGATTTCATTATCGGAGCGAGACTGTTATGTCTGAAGTGGACCACTGAGTATCCCAAGACATAGATGGCTATTTCATTCTGATAACAACAACATTTTCTGGAAACATTTTCACATAACACCTCCAAAGCACCTTTAAGCTGTCTCATGCAATTTGCAACACTTATTTATGTTTCTAACATTGGATAGACTGCCAAAAAGATTTGAATATTCATTTTAGCTGACACTAGTTGTACAGTCATGCTATACATCCAGTTAATCAACACTCAATTTAATCTGGTTATGATGCCCACTTAAAAAAACATAGTCATAAACTGTTTTAGTCAAATTCAACCCACAGCTCCTTTAGCATAATTTCAGCTTTCTTCTGTATATAACCCTGAATGTTTCACCTTGAAAACTACATAGAGGATTACTGTAAGTCAAACGATAAATATTGATAAATACTAATAAAAGAGAACTGAGTAACATAAACAAGTACTAATATAAGCAAGGATTACAAACTGTATACAGGTCTAGATATGTATGGGTAACAATACAGCTGTTTCTGCTTTTTCTATCAGTCTTATTTGGCCCCAGTATGAGAAAACTGGACAGGCACAGATCTTTATGTGAAAGAACTATTGTTTCACTGCTTTCCACAGTGATTCTTGGCTGCTAGTAAATATATAGTTTTACTGCTAAGCTTTTATCTTGGATGCTGCACGGGGAATGACATGGAAAGGTCTGTGTACAGCTTGTGACCTTCCAGGTCTAACGAAGTCTACCAGCCACCCAAGGCTTCCTAAAAGGGTCTCAATGAACCCCTGCTTTGCTTGTTTTTTTCCTCCACCTTGTTGAGAGTGGAAAATTGAGCTCTCAGTAAGCTGCAATACATGACTGGTGGGGCTGTGTTCAACTTAGTGGGTCACCATGTTGTGAAGGTCTGGTGTTCACATTTCAGTCGGAAACATTTCAGCAGGAGAATAAAGTAGCATATTTAGCTACTGTGTAGTAAATCATGCAGTAAATAGAGGAAAATGTCTGGTTAAGGAGCTGTGTGCAATGCACAAGCCGTGAAATGAATCTTCCTGCTTCCTATAATCATACAAACATAACCAAGCCATAACTGCAAAGGACTCATTTTCAAAATGAAAAACTGCCGAGCACAATAAAACATAGTCCATTGAGACTGCTGTGGTGAGGGAGCAGTTGTTGTTACCAGCCTTTTTAACACTCTTGCTGTAAGTTTGTCTGTTCTGCTGCCTGAGAAAATAAAAGATGAAGGGTTGGGGTTTGATTAACAGGAAGCTTTTTGTTTGTGAGCATGTCTTGTGGCTTGGAAAGCCGCATAATTTGTCATTTGACAACCCCACCCCCGCTGTATACCGAAAAGTCAATATTTTTAGAGAACTGTGTCATTTCCTTAGATAGCAAGAACTGTTCAGTGTCCAGTCGGCCCTTCTGCTACATTTCTGTTCTGATGTCTGTTACAGTAATCATGGATACAGCTGATGAGTCCTTTTTCCTGTCAAGGTATTGCCCTTCTGAATTAGCAATTTGATGTAGTGATGCTCATAAACTAGGAGGTGCCTGTTTTATGCACATGCACGAACGCACACACACACGCACGCACACGCACGCACACACACACAAACACCACTGCTCCGGCCTGATGCACGAAGCAAGAACCAAAGTGCCAAAGAACTCCAGTTGTGAGCACAGTGTAACTCAGGATCAAATACTCAAAAGTTTCAGTGGCAACAACACTAGGGAATTGTCATCTTCAGCAAGATGGAGATGAAGACCATTCCCAAGCTTTGCCCAAACACTTAATATAAAAGATGCAACACACTACTTAGCATGCTGAACTCCTTTACTTTTCAGTAAGAACATCAAAAGAGTGGTCTGGATCAGACCCAAGCTCTTTCCAGTCCAGCATGTTTTGCACAATGGCCAAGCAGACCATCCTGCTTGTGTCCCCAGCTAATCTCACTGTGCCTCTGAGCCTGGCAGGTACAGATAGGTGTCAGGATCAGCAGCCATTGATAGCCTTAATCCTTTGTAATCCACCTTAAAAGCCATTCACATTGTTGGCCATCAGTGCATCTTTTGCAGCAAGTTCTGTAGCTCAGTCATGAACTGTGTGGAGATGCACTTCTCCTGCTAAGAAGTTGGTTCTTTTGATTAAAGACATTGGCTTCCCTTCGGTAGCTAATCGTGGTAATTCAGCAGTGCAATATGTGAAATGTATGCATTTATTTATTTATTTCACATTTTAGCCCCCTTTTTCATCTTGCAAGGTGACTTGCATGGTCTACCTCCTCTCAGTTTTATCCTGACAATAACCCTGAGAGATAGGTTAAGAGTCAGTGACTGGCCCAAAGTCACCCAGTCAAATTAATGATAATTTAGGACTAGAATCCAGAACTTCTGAGGACTAGAACCTGGGATTCTTGGGTTCCAGTCCAACTCCAACTGCCAGAATGCACTGGCTTTGTGTGAGAGGCTGTGAATGCACTCTTAGTGTGTCACACAGGAGTCAACCATGAGAGCTCCACATCCCATTCAAAGGTTTAACTAATGGAGTCCCTGAAGAAGGCAGTTAGCTGCGAAGACTAACCACTGAAGTCACTAACACACTAACAGAATGTTAACGTAACATTCCCCAAATCCAAAACGGAAACAGAGGAGTAACACTTTGCAGTGATCAGTACCAGAGACAAAGGGGGCTCTGTCTCTGGAGCCTATGAAATGGCAGGGAACAAGACAAGATGCCAAGGGACCTGAGATTGTGGGAATGAGCTCTGGATTTAAAACAGGGTTGCAGATAAAAAGTGGAACTGGTACCTGTAAGTGATAAAGGCACGTTGGAGTTAAATAACAGATATGGCAGACATGATCCTAGCAGTAGTACGTTGGGGGGAATCATCCAACCATCACTGATATCTTCCAGCACTCCATTAATTAGGAAAGTACCCGTTTATTGGACTCTGGTGCATTAAATTAGGGAGGACAACCTCCATATCTTTGGCCTACAACTCCCATCAGCCCTTCCCACCAGTAAAAGTTGTACACCCATGCCTCAAATGATGCTTTGAGCAGCCAGTTCATGTCCTCATCACAGTGCTGTTTTCTGGGCAAGCCTCTAACTTTGTCCTGAGCTGTGTGTCTGCTTTATAGGCTCCATGCTTTTTGTTTTGTTTTTGTTTTTTTTTTTAGCAGTGTTATCTTCAAGCTGGGAAAAATGGCTACGTGCTATAATGCATGGAATGTGGCATTTATCTGGCAGCTGCCCTGCGCATCATTTCTCCCAACTATATCCTTGTACTTGTGCATCAAAGCCTCATGACAAGATTGTCATGGAGATAACATCTCTGGAAACAACATAAGGCATGAAACAGCTCTTATTGTGCTGTTTTGTTCAAGATATTCATACTCATCCTCAGGTTCACTTCTGGAAAATAAAAGCTTAGAGGTCTACCTCATAGGGGAACACCCAAAGTGCCATGAAGCACTCTAAACATTGGAACATGCTCCAGCAGAAACGACTACTAAAGGAAGAAGATCTGACTCTCCAAGAGAATTTTTTTTCCCCAGAAATGTTGCTATGGAAGATGAAATTCAGGAGGGGCTTTTGTCACTTGTCATTGCTCTGCTTGCAGGCCCTGCCACTTCCAAAAAATCAGGGCAGGGGGAAGACCTCTCTTTTTGACAGGGAAAAGATAATGCATGTGTGGGCTGTGGCACATCTGGATTCATGGCACATTCTCCTACTCTTATGCTAATTTCTTTTTTTTTTTGCATAAATCAGAAGCAACTAATTAAAAGAGAAATATTTAATTCTGACATGTTCTTTGAACTGGCATTCCATCTGGTTCTGTTTTTGAATAGTAAAATCTGCTGTAGCTGTAAAAATTGGCAAGAGTGCTCTGGTAAGGGGAGACAAAAGCGACTCAGTGCAGCAGGTTCATACACAAGCATTCAGTTTGGGACTTTTCCAGAATTCTGCGGACCAAACTGCTCCAGCATGGAAACGATAAAAATTAAATGTGAAAGAGGAAACAAATGCCATTCCTATTCTGGAAAATGACAGAACCACTGGTGTACATTAGGGTACTCTGATTTTTAGCCTTTGAAAAAAGTATTTGGTTGGGAAGCATGTGGAATATAATACATCTCACTGAAACCAGTGAAATGTGCTTTATGGCACGCTTTCAGTAGCCATGCAAACAGAGTAGAAATATATGTTCAGTTCTTCAGTTAAGCTATTGCCCATCTGCACAACTTACGCCCATCTCACTCCATACCTCAATATATATTATTTTTAGAAGATTCAGAAAACATATCCATTCCCTGATTCACCTCTTGCCGGGCAACATCTCAAAACCTGGACAAGAATGTACAATACTTTTTATGACAAAGATAGTGAAGTCCAAAGCAATCAGTTTCTTTCTGTGGTAGGAACAGACGTTCATTAACTCCTGGCACCTTAGAAAAGGATTGCTTTCCATCTACAAGGAGCAGGGCTTAGTGAAAAAATATTACCTCTCCGAAGCCAAAGCTTTGCTTCAGCACTACAATAGCTTGCCAATGTATACTTATGACATTTCAGATTCACTTGGTCAACAAAAGAAAGAAACATGAACGGGGTTGTTTCTCATCAGCCCCGCTTGCTAAGGTTCTTAGAAACCTTTCCTAAGCTATAAATTATTCAGAAACCTAATACTTTTAATTAGCATTTTGGAATACTTTTTGCGATTTAGGTTTAATTTTAAACAGTAGCTTAATCCTGCAGTTGGAATACAGACAAGTATTTAATACAGCCTGGATAAAACCTTACCAAAGTGGAGTTCACAGACTACAGAACTGTGAAAGTCTCTTACTGAACTGCACTATCAAAACAGAAACTTTGAAAGTTTGTAGAAGCAGGCAGCAAGGGTTCGAAAATCTCTGTGTCGACTTGTCCCACCGGACACACTGCTGCTGCATCTCTTCTGCCATTTACCTGCACAGCAGACAAGTGTTTGTTGTGGTTGCAAGAAGATACCTATCATTGGCAGGAATTATTGCCCTGTCAATTGCCCAAATATTTTTTGCCATGTTTAACTGCATTAACCATGGATGCATTTTTGTAGGCTGAACATAAAGTCAAACCATGTTAGGCTTGATATGGTTATGAACAAGCCTTTTTCAAACAATGAAATGCTAGTTTAGCTATTATACCTGAGAAGGTAGCAGGATCATAGTGCAAACCACACATAAGTAATCTGCATTTATTTATTTGGTCTGCATGCCGTCCCATTAGCCACTGGATCTCTGGGAGGCTCACAACATAGTAAACAACATTTTAACAGCCATTAAATCAGTAAAAGTAAAATAAAAAGTAAGGTAAAATAAAGCAAAATAATACTGAAAAATGATAAAAGGAGATAAAAGGGACATAAAACTAAAAAGTTAGTATATAATTAAATGACCTTATTAAGCTAAATAAAAATTATACATAATGTAAAAATCTGGCATTAAAATCAGAATATGGAAGCAGCAGAACAACATAAACCATTAAATCCATTAGAACATTAATCCAGACAGCTCAGATAAGAGGTAAGATTTTAGCTAGCGCCTGATAGAATAAAGAGCTGGCTCCAGCTGAATCTTGGATGCATTAATGCATGGCTGTATACAGGCATTAATCTGAAGGTTAGCACAGTTGTGTGCACAACTGATGATCAAGACTGTGTCCATTGGCCCTGCACAAGAGCAACACTGGCATGTGACATCTTTGGGCATCTGTCAGGATCTCAGCATCAGCTTGCTCTCCTAGCTGTGAAGGCAGAGAGCCCAGTCTCATGGAGAGAGACTGAATGTTTTGCATGGATTTATGCTGGCTCAACTACATTGAAGGAAGTGGTCCTGCCTGCCACCTCATTCCTACAATAATCCATCAGTAACATTACACAGAGAATCAGGAGACCCTAATCAATTGGGTGATATATAGCGTGGGGACCAGGTAGGAATATCCCCAACCTGAGCAGGGGTTTCTGTAAGCAGAGCCTTTCCTCTCATGGAAAGTAGATCTTGGATGCAACCAGTGGGTTCTTCATCCAGCTCTAGCTGTATGCAACTGGTCTTGCACAACAGGTAGTGGACCTGGCTGGAGATACTCAGTCCTCCTCTGGTTAGTTCAGTCACACCCAGATGATGCGGAGTCAAATGTACATTGCTAGCCAAACGTATCATAAACCAATCTCATACTGAGTCAGACCACTGAACCATCTAATTGTGAATTGTCTTTGCTGACTTGCAGTGTCTCATCAAGGATTTAGGCAGATGGTTTTTCCAACCCTGCTACTTAACTTCCTCTGAATTGGAAATGCCAGGGCTTGAACCTTGGACCTTATTCACACAAAGCGACAATGATCCACTAATGGGCCCTCCACAAATTCGTACAGGCCGTACATGCTTAATTTGCTACTTCTTTGATAGATCAGGGCACTGGATAGTATTACTGCAAGCACTGTTTCTCATTCTTTCTTGTAATTGCTTCCAGGCAGAGAGTCAAAGAAAATGCTGGCAGTGGCATCCACTGCTTTTCCTTCCTACCACCACTGTTGTCCAGGACAGAGTTAAAGGTACTAAAGTGCATCTTTGATATCAACCTGAGTAGTATAGTGTTGAACCTGTTATGGCAACAATTTCTACTTCTAGTTAAAGTCCAGCAGCATCAATATCATACTAGTCAGTATTGTGGAACACAGCAGATGCCTAGTTGTCCCATGGACCAACACACATGTTTAGAACTACAAGAAAAAGTCTACCTGGACACAGGTAACGTGTTTCCCTCCTTCAAACGAACTTCCTTGATTGAAAAACTTGGGAATATAGGGACCACTGGCAGTGTTTCCCTTATGAAGCCATTTCTACCCTGGCCACTGCAGAGGGGTAGGGTCCTAAAGCTTATTGACAGGACACATGCTTTGGAAAGCAAAGTTCCAGGTTCAATCCTGCATAGGGCTGGCAAAGACTACCGCCTGACACCTGCAGAGCTACTGGCAGTTTGTGAAAAAGAATATTGAGCTAAATGGATCAATGTTAGTATAGGTAGGTTCCTGTGTTTCATAGCTGCAACCGAAATGGCTGGGGGGTTGTTTCCAACTGCATCTCTCCATGCCTGTCTGTGATCAGCTTGGGATTCTGCTCAGAAATCGACACAAGCATGTGATTGGCTTCTGCTCTGCTCCCCTACGGTCTTTTCCAGGATGCAAGTTCTGAGACCAGAGCATGGACTCAAAAGATGCAGTTCCACTGCTACAGCTAAGCAGGAGTATTCCAGATGAGGCTTTTATTATGCAACCACCTTGACTCATTCACAGAATTTTAAAGGGGATACAGGAAATAGCAAATTCAAGTTGTAACCCTCCTGTGTTTTCTTACTGCTTCTTCCATCTTTATTTCTTTTCATGGAAAAACCATTAAGGGAAAAAAGGAATAGTTGTACAATATATTTTGACTTGTAATGTCAGGAGCTATCCATCTGGATGCACCCTAAATCTCCCTGCGTAAGCGATCTGGAAGGAACACTGCCTGCAAACCATATGTGATCCCCTCTGAGTAGAAATGTGTGAAATAAATGAATAAACTTGTTATTCACAATGGCTGGCTACTGAGATTAGTTCCAATATATTAAAAATGGCTAAGCAGTGCAATCTCGAGGAGGGAGAAATTGCTGATATTTTTGTACCACCAAACAAGGTAGGATACTTTTAATTGTCTAAATAATATTGAGGATTCTGTTTCACAGCCACTTCTGTTTGGCTGTCTAGCTAGTCCCTGTTGTTCCTGGAAGAACTGAGAGGACTTCAGTTAACATTTACAGGGTGTGCACCTAAATTCCAGCTTGGGCATTAATCATGCAACAGGATGAGATGCATCTTCTTGGCAACAGCTTTGGCTGTACTACACAAAGAAAAAAAAAGATCAGGTGAATCCAGACATCACAGAAGAAACAGACCAACCTACATAGGAACTAGCTGCTTGTCTAGCAGTCTGAATCATCTAGTCTGAATGTTAGCCTAGGTTCCCTTGTAATGGACACAAGAGATGAGCTTCCGTTGATTAAAGCAATGCTGACTTCTTTTTTGAAAAGCTGCTGGGAGCTTTTGCCTCTCAGAAGGAAGTAACACCTAGAATAAGGCTTTTAAAAGCACATTTTCAGCTAAAGAAAAACAAGATCATTGCAGCATTGTATAAAATGGAATTGCATTTCAATTCTCCTGTCTCTTCTGATGGCAGGAAATGATGGCAATAACAAAACAAAAATGGATTTGCCCAACCATGTGATGGAATGCACTGATTCTGGAAGGGCAGATAGTTAACTCAGTGAAGCAAAGATCCTTTGACCTCCTGTCTCTCACCTCTACAACAGAGTTGTAAAGAGGGCAAAGTTCAATGGAAGAATAAGGGAAGGCTGAAAAACACATGGATGTGGGCAGTGAATGACCAGACAGCAAAAGGCTTAAAGGGACATAGTATAGGCTGAATCAGACCCAGATGGCCTTTGCACTCTTCCCCTTTCATCACAGTACAGATGTGGGAACCAAACATATATCTGGCCAAAGCTATGTAAGTGAACCTAATGTGATGCCAAATGCTTTGTAATTAAATCTGCAAGGTAGCTGATGCTATGCTGTCAGATAATACATGGATCCCTGCAGGCTCTTTTCACTGACATTTGCTCTTGCATATGACCTACTGTCATCCCTCCATGGTTCTTCCTGATGCTTCAACAGGGTCTAGATTTTAGAATGAGAACTTCCCTGTCCCTCTTTATCTTCTGGACCTCTTTATTATTTGAAAACTACATTACTAGTCACTGGTTGCTGTACCAGATCTTATCATGGCTGACAATACCTGATCATTAGATAATTAAAAGGTAGGGTTGCAATATTTTGTTGCTAGGAGGGCCTCTGTGCAATTAACAGCTGCTCAGCAGATGTTCCTATCTATAAACCTCCAAGTGGGAAAAACTGTGCCTGTTGAGTTTCTATGGTTCCAGCAGGAAACCTGCTAGAAAACCAAATGAAAAAAAAGGTTTTGTGGCAACTCAGGTGTGTGTCTCTACCTGCTTTAGCTTTGCTTATTAGCAATACACTTAAATTGTAGGGCATGGGAATTAAGTATATTGCATGTGGTTGCACATAGCATTAACATGTAGTATAGGAATTCAGTCATCTCGCCTTCAGGAGACGACATTATATTGCACCTGAATCACCTGAATTTGCCAACTTAGAAAATAGTCAAGATCCTATTTTAGAAATTAACTGGATGTGGAATTATGAGATATATGTGTACTGCAATATAATTCAACATTCTGTGATACTGTATTTCTATGACATATTCTGATCAGAAAATATAAGTCAAAGAGCTTTACCTTAAGCCTGGAATCATATACAGACTTACATATGATCCAAGCAACAAGGATAGCTTCTGAGTGATATGCTTAAGGCTGTAATCTACCTGGGAGAAAGCAGCACAGTTGTGGAGCTGCTCTGAGTGTCCCACAGGCATAACAGTAAGAGTATAAATAAATTATTTTAATTATAATGAACTTGAGTAAGAAGGTCAACAAAGACTGGCTCTCATGTCAGTGGGTTTCTTCATCTGTTGCAACTTTTATTTTGAGCTTCACAGGAGCTATCCATGGTACTGCACAGTGGTGAAGCTTTGTGGGGTGGGGTGAGTTCAGAACCATGGACAGCACTCAGACAATTCAAAGTAGAAGCAGAGATGGATTAAGAGAGAACCTTGTCTGAGAAGTTGAATCCCCATGTCTAGTCAGAGTAGATGCAAACTGGGCCAGATGGACCAGAAGTCCTAAGCTGGTATACATAAACTTGTCTTGGTTGTTCCTGAGCAAAAGAGAGGCAGAGAGAAGAAAAGAAAAAAGAACCAGCTTTGTGCTGTTTTCCTCTACACTAAAGTGTTGCTTGTTATAATTTCTGGAGTGGCATTATGAAATGTGAAATGACATGAACAGAATAGATAACGTGTATTGATGAAAGCAGGGTGGGGCTGGGGAAGAGGAAATGAACTGACAGCAACCTGGCTTGCGTGTCAGTGCACTCCCTCAAGATGAGTAAGGCTGACAATGACAACTGTGAACTTCTGCTTTCAGGAAGCCTTTCAAAGCCAGAGAAGGCTGGAAAGATGGCTTCTTTCTTCACCTAATCACAAGCAATTGTTGTACAGGGGGCTTGGGTACAGGCTGCTCTCCCAAGTAAATAAAAAAAAATAAATAGGAAACGAGCAAAAAACAAACACTGCAGATTTGCAGCACACATTTCCCCAGGAGAAGAATTTAGTGATGTTCCCCCACCCAGTGAATATAACCTGAACAACTGCCTTAAAGAAATACAAATTTATTGCAAAATATTGCCTGCTGTGTACTAGCCTTTAAAAAATATGTGCATGTGCTTGGCATGGAAACAGACAGTTGTACAGATGTTAATGCAGATGCCAGACAACAAACTGCAATTATTTTTAGACCTGTTGTTAGAATATGTGCCCCTTGCATCAATGTATATCTGTTCCCCTTCTCTGCTGCAGTTACAAGTTCTAAATATAAAGGAGTATGCATTGCTTGAAAAACTGAATGGGAAAGAAAGGAAAGTCCATTTAGAAAGTAGACTGTACCAATAAATGCTTTAAACATAATCAATAGTTTTCTTGGGAAAGACAAATGTTTGGCATTTTGATATTTTGATCAATGCAGGCTCTTGGAGGAATTAATATTGTTTGAACTATTATCTTCAGTATAGCTTCAAACATTTTTTGGAGAGGGAGCACAACGGAAAATTAGACTGCTCCCACTGACTGTACAGTGTCTGCCCACAACAAGTATTCAACCCATCATGGAATTAAAGCCATTAACAAAGTAACAGCACACTTTCTGGTAGATGGTGAGAACACCTCTTTGGGGTTTACTTGCCATATTCAAGAGCAATAGGTTTAGGAGATGTGACATACAAGAATCACAATGTGTCTCTCCTGTACTTGTTTTTCATTCATTTCAAAGCAGCTTCATAGGCTGCTACTTTGATTGGTGGGGTTGTTTAACTCTTTCTGGCTATGCTGCTTCCTTAATCTAAACTCAAGCTGCTAATTCTGTTTTGGGGAAGAATCATACAGATACCTGTGTGAATGTTTCTCAAAACTTCAGCAAGGGAAAAATCAGTGCCAGACCTCCAATGTCACTTATAGACACTCATGAAAATAGCAGAAAATCAGTTCCCACAGCATATACTTTTTCAGGGGGAAATGGGTGATTTTGGCCCCTGTTGTGTGATTTAGATTAGGAAAATTGCATGGGAGGAATGGGTTAAACTCATCACCTCAGTCCTGCTACTCTGACTGAACAAGCAGCCCTGCATGGCTGTTCTGAAGGGTTTTTTTCCACCAAGTCATATGGTCTTGGTGGATCTCACGAGTCACATCAATTTGGCCAAGAGTTTCAAGTCAGCTATTCATGTGCTCAGAGGAGGCACAAAAGGCATATCAAAAGCAGGTCTTCTTGTTGAGCTTCCCACAGCTGGGGAACTGCTTTTCTCTGGAGATTGGCCAAGGCTCAAGCACAGACATCTCTTAGAAGTATTGTCTTATTTATTTGGATTGGCTTTTGGCAGCTGGGATAATCCAATCTGGACCTACATGTGTGACAAACAATATGAACGTCACTAAAAACAAAAAACCCCACAAAACTTTCCCTGTGTTGATCCTGCTGCAAGTTGCAGCTTTGTAGTTCTGTCATGATGTTTTCCACTGAAAAGTTGAGAAAATACAGCACATCCTGGAAAATGAAAATGATCCAGCTATCCAGGATTCTTTACCATTTCTGATATGCCCTGTCCAGAGATAAATGAGATATAGTTTTTGTGCAAGTGTTTGCTAATACATCTTGCAAAATGGGTGGACATGGTGCTGGTGATTATTTACCTTTCCTCTGTCTGTACCTGATCAGAAGCTAAAAAGCTGTCATCTCCAACCTGGTGTCCATGGGCAGCATTGTGCCTAAGGACATCTCTCTTGTTGCCCAACAGCTTCGCTGCTTGGCCAGATTTTAATTTCATTTATTTACTCATCATCTTTGAGTTCAAAAGAAAGGCTTTGTGTTTTGGCAGCCAGACCTGAGCTTTGACTTTGTGGTAGGTTCTTGGGCAAGTCACTCTGTTTTCTTGGTTTTTAGTTCCACAGGTTCTCTCTAGGAAATGAGTGTTCTGTGACTGGCCTAGCCTGCCATGGCAGCCATTCTGTCAAAGTGCCCATGGCACTGTTAAATTCCACGTGTACTTACTGAATTCTAAAAGGTTCTCAATCTACAACTCAGATGCATCGGACTGAAGACCTAGCTGAAGAAAAGAGCTCACAAGGGATGGATGACCCTATCAAGGCCATTTCCACCTATTTCCTCATTATTCCATCAAGTTCTTTTGCTCTTGTTTCTGCATCAGTTTGCAATGAGTTTCCAAAAAGGTTTTCACAGACTTTTTTTTACCTATTTCCATGCACATTTTGAAGAGAAGTCAGAGAATCATCCTATGACTGGGTTGTAGCTTGTGGTTAAGTTTGGAGATGTGAATTTGGCAAGTTGCATTCAAATGCAAACTCTATAAATATATATACATATTACCGAGCCCTGTAACATACCCTATAACAAACATATATGTTTGCTATAACATATAGCAAACCCCACCAATTTCTGGAGTCAGGAGACTGTTACCTGAGCATATCTGAGTTCGCTAGGGAGGAGAATGAAGAAATATTTAAGGAGAGACTGGATTAGCAGTAGGCAGCCTACAACCCAAGGATCTCATTGGCCTTGGCCAAATGTTTGAGCAGCCTTCAGAGCTATCTGTCTCTCATGCACCTTTCCATCCTATTCTGTTGAGGGAGACTTGGCTTTGTTTCTGTATTTGACCAATAGTTAGTTCATTGCCTTTGAAAATGTTCTTATTGAATCAAGTGTAAGTTATCCTAGAAAATAAATATTTGAAGGGTGGGATGCAAACAAACAAATGGCATAATTATATTGGAAGGCCCAAGGTAAGCATCCAAAAGTGATTGTTTACACTGTATATAGAAGAAAGATACATAAATTGCAATTGACATTTCTGATTTGGAAAACAAAAGTGCAATGTTGATTGCCATAAGATTTTGATAGCAACAGCTTCTGCACTTGTATGTGGATTCTACTCTGTGGCGGCTCACCATTGGTGTATCAGATCTCCTTATAGAAATACACTCAATATACATTCTCAAAGCTTAATGTACTGGTTTTATGTTATCTTCCTGCCCCCCATACCCAGTATTCCTTTTAATTCACCAACAGCACCAGTGAGGCAGGGGAGAGCTCTGACTGGGATGTACTGGAAATGACAAAACAATCCAAAATGCAAGAGATGTAAGGCGCTAACTGTGTTTACAAACACACAGATTTGGCCCAAGGGCTACTAAACTATGACAGGGGAGTTATTTAAATGCAGTGACTTCATGTGTGCTGCTTAAATGTAACTGTTGGTCCTAAATGTGCATGTTAAATGTACTCTGTAAAAATACAATTACTGCTGCCAGGGCAAAAATCTGCCATCTGTTTAAAAGGAATGTACTGAAAGTGCAATCATAAAATCCTTGCATGTTATGGATTTGATTAACATTTTACTCCCTTAGGATTCCCAATAGTATAATAACAGGAGTTCCTTAGATTTTAAATACCACAGACAGGAACAGATTTCACTAAAAACAGATGTGGAACCCTTACATTGGCCTTCTGACTGGTTTTCAGAGCTAGAACTGCTGGTAATTGATACCTATTAACATGTTTGTTGTTTGGAATACAAAAATGGAAACGTTACACTGCTTTTCCCATGAAAGGATATGTTAATGAGGGGTACTCTGACTGTAGGCTGATTAAATTAAAAAGCTGTATTAATGCTATTTCACTTTGAAAAGGAATTGAAACTCAAGTAGAATATTTTACAAAATCTATCAGCTTTTGAAGGATTTTCAAAACCTGTAAATCCATTATGGATTTTGTTCATAATGACAATGGCCCCTGGAATTTTCCCCTCATGTACCAACATGGCTGTGTATTACTTTTGTTTGTAAAAGAAACAGTATTTATCCCACCTTGTTTCTGGTTTTCCATTGTATCATATTTTATTCTGATAATTATTTGTAATCCTCCAAGCAAATATTTGTTATTGGGTGGATTAAAAATAAAACCAAGCAATTAATGGATCAGTTACTAACCTATTGTTTTGGACCATAATAGAAACAACTTTTCTTAAAACCAAAATCTGGTAACTCCATCATATGCCTTTTATCAAACTGGATTCAGATGCATACATTGCATGGACAGCACATACAGACAGAGGAATCATGATAGGACAGAAAGCCCTGTTTTCCTCACAGCATGCTGGCAATACTAAGCACATTTACTGGGGTGTAAGCCTCAAAGAACACAGTGGTGCTTCCTCCCAAGAAAGTAACAGGATTGCACTTTCATTGTACCATACCCATCTCTTTTGCCAATGCTCTGTCATAAGGACAACCTATAATAAGCATATCCAGACATATGCTTCTGGCTAACCAGCATATACTTGAAAATAGCCACCAGAGACTTATATTTTGTGCTTTCTGTACATAGTGTTACCAAAGCCATCGCCAGCCCTCTTGATAATAACATCAATTAGTATTAGTACCAAGAAGAACTTGCACTCCTATGCCCACTTTCAAGGCAGTATGACCATTAAACTCAGTGGGACTTGCACCTTGTTGAGTTGCATAGCACTGAACATAGCCATGAGCTGCTACACCACTGCTGCTACCACCAGGTAGCACAAGCTGGTTTTGACAGGACCTGGGGATGCATGAAGCCTTTTCTATAAGGGGAAAGATGCAGAACGATGCTTGCACAAATGCAGCTACGGATCTCAATACTAGATGTTGATGGGATCCCTGCACAATCATTCTTGGATGCACATCCTCAACAGGCAGGACATCTTTTACCCACATGGAGGCCTCTACTGCATGCAAAGTGGAATGAAATGAGAAGCATATTCTAATCTTAGTGACTTCTAAACAGGTAAAATATAAAGCACTCTTTGCTAGTTGTCTTCCAATAATAGTTGATGTATTTGTAGTGCTATCCTCTCTTGATTGTTTTTGCAATTCAAAGTGAATGGAAGTTTTTATTATTCACTAGATGTGAATTACTTTGATGCCTTGAAGGTTGCTGGGCTGGGGATCTATAAGGAAATAAGAAAATTTCCCCCTTCAATTTGATGAACTTCTTCAGCTGTTTGGACAGAGATCTGTTTTCCCTTGACAGTGCCATTAAATGATTTGGAACACTCCATCTTCGTGTGCTAGGATTTCAATCTGATGCCCATCTGTTCCTCTTGCCCAATATCTATAATTAACTGCTTCTTCAACCAGAAGACTACTAGTGAACCTCCATGCCATTAGTGTTTTCTGCTGTATTTTATTCTGTATGCAGGTTCAAATTGTACACAAGTTCTGTCTGATTTAAGTGTAATTGTTTTTCCAAAATACTTTCCCAAAAAGAAAATCAAAAATTACCCTTCTTGATCTTCCAGAATGCCTCTTGATTTCAGATTCCAACTCTTCCCTTGTTTGGTTTCCTATTCAAACTGTCCACTTGACAGTTTACCAAATTCTACTTCCAAATCTCTATTGATGGCTGCCTGCGATTGAACACCAAATGTAAAGAAGAACATAGAAAAGCCATGCTGGATCAGACCAAAGGTCCATCCAGTCCAGCACTCTGTACACATGGTGGCAAACACCTGCCTCCAGGATCCCTCAAGCAAGATGGGTGCAAGACCTCCTCCTGCCCAGCTCCCCAGCAACTGGTGTACGCAGGCAGGCCACCTCTGGTGAAGGAGACAGCATGTAGTCCACTAGGCTAGTAGCCACTGATATCCTGCCCAAGATAAGATGCCCAGGCCAAGCTAATTAGATAAGGTAGAATATCCAACCTTTCCACCTCCCTTTAACACATACTGTGACAACCAAACAACCAATGATTTGATGTCCTTTTATGATGGTCAACATCTAATGCAGCTGCCTCACTCCAGCTAATAGTAGAGTTGGCCTTGTTCCTGTTCCAACTTAGTTTTGTCTTTTCTTTATGTGGACAATTTTCTGCTGCTTCTACATTGAGGGCGCCTGGTGCTACCTATCAAATAGCATTTAGCGGTATTTCCATCTTTTTAAAATAGTTCTTTACGGTAAGAGAAAGATGGAAACAGCAGTGGGGAAAAGCAAGAGGTTTATGAATGGAAGGGTGCCATCACAGGAACAAATCTGCTTGTCCTCTACTCCTGACCTAATGAATATAGGAAATCCTACAATGTACATATTTGTTTAGCTTTTAAATGAGTCTGCATTGCAGTCTATATGAAAATGTGGGGAGACAAAAAAATCCAGAATGCAGTTTTGATGTTTGCTACCCTTCTGTGATGATAAGTGGCAGTAATTAATGCCAGCATCTTTTGATTTATAGCCCAAGTTTGCTGAGTTTCCACAGAACTCAGAATCAACCAATTTCTGTTGCCACACTGAAATACAATTACATTTATCATTTACAATTAACTGGTTTTCATCACCTCGGGATATACTGAGGCTTCACAAGCTGGACACCTGAGAGTCCCATTGTGTGCCAAAAGAGTAGGAATGAAAGATTTCCCCTGACTTTCTTCCCCTTGCTGATTACCACTCAACATGTTTTTAAGCTTTCTTGCAGACAGCAAACCTCAGAGGAAACACTGATGTGAACACTCTTATTGATGGCTAATGATGCATTATTCTTATATGTCAGTTAGATATTTCCTATGGAAAACAATAAAAGCACAAAATGTCCCAGTTATTTAAACTACTGGAAGCTTTCAGTGCTGCATTATTAATCTAACAAATGCGAACATTTCTCTCTTGGCTCCTGCTGTCATCAACAGCATTTAGATCAAAATTAAAGAGGAAAGTGAAGATTCTAATTAAACAGCACAGGGAAAAATGTTCTGATATTTATTATAATGAAGGCTTTGAATTCTTATCAAACACTTTTTTAAGAAGTTCCAACAATCCAGCAGTACTCATTTTGTTCAACTCTATCATAATTCACATGGATCACCTTAAATAGGTCACAAATGATAATGAACTGCAGACTCGCTTTTGTAGTTGAACACACCAGTCCCACAAGCAAGAAAATGATTCAAGTGCATAATCACATGAGCAAAAATTATCGGGTGCGAAACTGTGCTACTGAAAAGTCTGCATAGTAGTTGTGAAAATGAGTTAGGAGGTGCTCGTTCTTGTGAATGATTTTCTTCCCTCTCCTACTGTAGACCACTAATCACTAATTCACCTTTTGTGGGGAAACTTATGTTTCTTTCTAATGTTCTTCTTGGAATTACAGATCGTAAGTGCATAACAAATGCAAGCACACATTCAGGAAAGCTTAAAAGGACATTCAGAAAGAGTTTCTGACTTGGAGCCTCTCTGTGTGATGTGTTTAACCAAGGCGTCTTCTTCTAATTTCTTTGCAGGAGGGTTAGGTTATCATTCATACAAGGCTTATTTTCTGTGGTTTTCCCCTCTGCCTTTCTGTATGCTATTATTTCTTCTATTACACAATGCAAAGTAGAACTTGCAGCATAAGCAGAACTGCAAATTTACACTTACCTTCTGAATTGAGTAACTGCGGCATCCAGAAAAATGCTGATCTTCCCCACATTAAAAAAGCCTCAAAAATGCCATGGAAAGGACCCACCAAATTCTGGGATCATGAGCACATAATAAATGCCTCATGCAGAAAAGCCCACCATACACAGCATTTGCCCTCTGAATTGCTCAGAAAATTCACACACTAAGCCACGAACATGTACAACACCCAAATGTGCTTTCCATCTCAGATATTAGTCAGAATCTTATGTATGAGGGTAAATCTATGTTGAATGCACTTTGATTTATCCAAAAAGAACATACAAAATATTATGCTGACCAACATTCCCCAACCAGGTGGCCTTCAGAGGCATATGGGCTGCAATTCCCAGAATTCCCATCCAGAAGGGCCATTGACTGGGAATTCTGGGTGTTGCAATCCAAACATGTCCGGAAGGCACAAGGTTGGGTAAGGCTGATGGACAATAAATCCCTCTTGCAACCCTCCCTTTCGGAATTCATTTTTAAATGTTCACTTAGTTACAAAGGCAGCTGCAATTTCTGCCTTCTTATGTTCCCTGGCTGCACATTGTGCCAATGTTCTACCTTTAGGTATAATGTTTGGTAGTACAAAAGGCAATACACTTATCTTAACTTTGGTTTAATCATGTGTAAGACACAGGACTTCAGAAGTGAAATTCTCAGTCCCCCACATGTGGCACCCAATAGCTCTTGAGTCTCTTGCACAGTCTGTTTTGCAGACGTCTCACTTTAAGTGCCAGTTAAATTAATATTGACTTTTCCCACTAAAGCAGAATCGCTGTTATTTGTTCCCAGAAGACTGGCGAGTAATGACAGGAAGCAAAAGAATGAATCTTAACTTTTCCTTCCCTGCTACCCCTGCCACTACACAGCTGGAAGAACATCTTAAAATATTCAGGCAAAGGGCTTTCCATATCACACAGAAATACGTTTTAGTTTATACCTTGCTAGATTTCTTCATCTTATAAATATTTTGCCCCAGGTTGTGTTCTTTGAAATCCCAGAAGGCATTTGTAATTTTTACTAAAATTATTTGCCTGCCTTTGTACCTGTATCCATTCTCTGCTGGAATCTTCTCCAGGTGTCCACCCATTTTCAGGGTAATTTAATCGGGACCTTTCAGAAGACCAGTTAGTGCTATACTGGGAAGAGGCACTGATTTGGTCAGAATGGATTTCTCCGGATTCCATGCCTAGTGGTTCAGCACACTGGAAATCTGAAAATAAAAATGTTGAGAGAAATATGAATGTCCCTAAACTCAGGACAACTACGACGAGAAGCAGAGGCTGTAATGTGGCTGGATCAAATGGACCACACCGAGCTTGAAAAAGCTCATCTACTGTCAGTTTTGGGTTAGCTGTGAGATTACTTTTTGGAGGCAAGTAACCATAGTACATCACACATGTTTTTCCAGTGTCAGAATAATGAGATGCAGGAAATGCCTGTCTTGATTATGTTTATAGTGACTTTGATTACATGCTTACAGGATGTTGGGATAAAAATACTGGAAACAAATGCATAAATAAAAATACATAGTGGACCTACATTTGGACACTGTCACATTCCTTAGGACATCTTTATGGAAGACCATTCTGACATTATACAATGTTGTTGTGTTGGTCTTTTTAGTACACCATAAGGCCAAAGATATTGAATGAAATGGCCCACTGATTTATATATTTGGTTTTGTTCCACTACTCTTTCAAGATATTCCAGGAAGTCTTCGCATGCCACTCCCCCATGCAATCTTCACAAAACAACAGTGTTGCTGTTGTTATGTGCCCTCAGGTCATCTCCACCTTATGGTGGCTTTATGAATGTAAGCCGTCCAAAATGCCACCCCTGCTTCTGAATGCAAGGCTGTGGCTTCCTTTATGGGGTCACCCCATCTCTTATTTGGTCTTCCTTTTCTCATTCTGCCTTCGACTTCCCTGGCTTGATTGTCTCCTCCAGTGAGTTTCACCTTCTTATGTTGTGTCTAAGGTATGGCAGCGTCAGGTTATATTCCAGGGTAATGATTTGCCGATGTGAGGTTGATGGAGAAATCCGCCATGGTTTCAAATGGGTTTACATTTCTGTGCATATGGGCTACTTATTCAGCAGTGGACAGACTCTGTCCAAGTCATATAGATTCTGTGGACCTGTGGGATATTTTTGTCACTGGGGGGAGTGATAGCATTTGCACTAAATCATTAATATGCATGCATTAGCACCAATATATACTTGTGCTAATGCAAATTAGTGCAAGTTAAAAAATACATAGTGGTTCTATCAAAATTCTATACTTGATAGAATTCTCTTTGATTCTATCAAAGAGAAAATGAAATGAATGAAACCCAACAATTCACAAAATACAGATGGAATGGCTGTAACAAAATTCATACATCCCACCCTGAGGTCATCCAGCAAGCTTGATCATTAAGCTTGGTTCTGAACCTGGCCTCCCTGCAACACAACTACATTGTGCTGGCTTTCTGGGAGGTACATTCCACCACAAAATGCCCGGTTGTGGGTCTTTTAATGGTTACTGCTGGCTGGAACATCACTGGCAGTGCCCTTCTACAAGTAGAACTGGGATGCTTAGATAGGAAGAACCTTCTTGCAGTGGGTGGTCTGACAAAGGAGCACCTCCATCCAATCCTAACACCTGAAAGCATACTAAATTTGATTGCCCTCTCTGAATATCACTGGAAAACCTGCAGAAAGCTGCATTTACTCTGTTTTACTTCTAATTTCCAGCTTTTAAAGCTGTCAGAGTAGTCTTCACACACACCTATCTTCTACCTGGGAGATAACACAGGTAAGTTTCTATGACAAGTATTCAATTCAGACCAAAAATAGTGCTAAATCTAAGTGTAGCAATAAATGTTAAGTATAGATGTTTTTAAAATCAGAAAGTAACAGTGATGTGACAGAGGTATGATTAACCTTGTATCCCCTACAATTTTAATTCTATTTGAAGGTTAAAAAACTAAACAACCAAATGAGATTTGGTCAATCAGCATTTTCCCTTTGTGAGAAACAATTGAGTCAGATGGAAACATTACAACTGGTTATTAAGAGGCTTTCAGAAATAAGTCAGGCTTCTTTATACTGAGGAATTTCCATTTGAAAAACACTGAATTACAGTATTTGCTGTGCCTGAATTTTCTGCAAGTAAGTGATATTACTTTGATCAGAGATGTTCTGTAGGTCAGGTAATACATGCTGCTGCAATTCTTCCATGCAGGAAGAATGGAGGCCCCTGGCAATAATGTTAAGAGACCCCACAGGGTATCAACTGAAGGACATACACAGAAACAGAGTGAGGCAGAAGGGGCCTCCCAGACCATCTAGTCTGACCCCCAGCTCCAGCCCACTCCGCTCATGACATGCCTACCATGTGCATGTCCAGCCTATCCTTGAACACCCTCACTTACGGCCCCAGACAGGAATCCTAGATACCTCCCCTTGCCAGGTTGGCCATTGGCTCTAACACTTCCTGTTCAGGATAAGATGTTCCCTAGACAATGACACAGAGTTCCCCTCCTGTATTTTTCAGATCTTCACCATAGGGTTGGGGCAACCTTGTGGAACAGATATGGGCTGCATGCAGGCCTGCGGGGGCAAAGGAGGAGAGGTTGAGTGTAAGGGCCAGGATGTGGGTGGTGGATGGGACAGGCAGAATGCTGGGACCAGGGTGCTGGTGCGAGACCAGGTCCTGCAGCTTGGTAGGGCTAGAGTCTGGTGGTGAGGTCAGCAGTCCAGGGTCAGGGCCAAGGCAGCAGGCAGCCCAATATTATACAGATGAGAGAGAGAGCACGGCCCAGAAACAGTCCAGTGGTCTGATGCCAGGGAAACAGTCATGTAAGTGTGGTCCAGACAAGGGCAGGCTGGAGCAGGGCAAGAACAACTTGCAGAAAGCAAGAAGACACAGGATCAGGGCAAAGGTGGGCTAAGGTATGTAGGATCAGACAGGAGCAAGGCAGGAACAGACTGGGAAAAGGCAGGGACTAACCAGAGCAAGCAGGAGCAGACTGGAATAAGGCAGGAGCAATTGGAGCAGGGCTAGAGCAAGGCAGGAATGAGGTTCACTGCATGGAGATGCAGCAGCCAGAGTACAAGGGAGTCCTGAAGACTACCTGAATTGCTGTAGCAAAGAACAGCAGTGCCAGAGAGCCTTTCATGCTGGTTGTCAGGGCCTCCAGCTGCACTGCATAATTGCTCTTCAATGGCTCCCTGGTTCTGCAGGCACTTGCAGGGTCGCTCAGGCCCTGATCCTGACAATGAGGAAGTTTTGCTTATAGGAATATTAGGGGGTGAGGCTGCAGTATACTTAGAGGAGAGGCTGTATATAATAAATTGCTGTCTTTTATCAAGGGATTAGATAGCTTAGCTCTTCATTTGGATTTTATTGCTTAGATCTACTGTTCTCAATTTACACTGGAATGAGAACATTATTCCACAATGTCATGCATTTTAGTGGAACCAACCTGAGCTAAAATGTGTTTTGTTATTGGTAATCAGACATACTAACAGCATTAGGATTAGGGCCTGCTTTAGAAACACACATGCACACGCACACACCATCCTTATTTATCCAAGTTTTCTTTAAATATTTAATATAGCAACCAGCGGATTGAGAAGACTTGATGGAGAATATTTGATGTAAAGCTCTGTAGGGCAGATAAACACTGACCTTCTGAAACACCGTTCTGCAACACAGTGTAGTTTGCAGAGAATCCTTCTTTTGCTATTGCACTGTCAGTGTAGAAAACCATGGAAAGAATACCAGTGGAAGAGCGGACACGGCCTGGTGTGTTTTGCCCGCAGTATCGGCCTATATGAGGACCAACTGAAAGGAAACGGGAAGAGAATATTTCAAGTTCATGCAACAATAAGGACCCCCCTGAAAAGAAACCGTTGTAGGAAACAGAAAATACTAGGACATGATTGTATCTTATTCGTCAATGCATGATTCCATCCCACCATAGAAATATTGCTTCAAAATATTTCAATTAATGTTGCTTGAGGATTTTTTCAGTCCACAATTTAAAGCAAAACAACTTGATTTGCACTTCCTGGACTAATATGCACAACTATCTGTCAGTTTACATAGTTTTGCAATGCAATCCTTAGCTAAAAATGAATGAATAAACAAAGAACAATCCCCCAGATCCAAAAATAGCCCACAAACACACTGTTTAGAACATACAAAAATGCTCATATAACAAAACATTACATGGACATGTGTATTTTTAATTAAAACATTCTAAGATCAATGCAGAAATGGGGCAGAAACACCTCTAAATAAATGTATCAACATATACTGGCTTCTGAATCTGACTCAAGGTCCTGGTCTAGGATCTATAAAGACCTACAGGGTTTGGGGCATAGCACTTGACAGAATGTCTCCCCAGCTACAGTCTAACTAGAAAACTATGCCCAGAATCAAAGGCTTCTTGCTTCCATGTCCAGCAGTGCCAAATCCAGGTGACAGTATCTTCGAAGGAGAAATCGGTCCACTCAGGCCACAGAATTCATTGTGCTAAGCATCCAAGTCAGGCAGAGGGGTCCAAGGGAGTCATCCAGGGAGACAGCTGAAGCTCAAGGAATCCGTTTGGTATGAATAGGCAAGAGAAACACTGTGAAGAAATGCCATTGCCTGCAACAAAGAGCAGGCTCGGGATGCAGGAGGCGCAGTGGTTTAAACTGCTGTGGCTATTGGGCTGGTTAATCAAAAGGTCACCGGTTCAAATCTGCACAATGGGGTGAGTTCCTGTTGCCCTGTCCCAGCTCCTGCCAACCTTCAGTTTGAAAGCATGCAAATGCAAGTAGAAAAAAAGGTACCACTTCTGTGGGAAGGTAACAGCGTTCCGTGCACTTTGGTGTTTAGTCATGCCAGCCACATGGCCATGGAGACTGTCTGTGGACAAACATTGGCTCCCTTGGCTAGGAAACGGAGATGAGCACTGCCCTCTAGAGTCAGGCATGACTGGACCTTAATGTCAAGGGGAAACCTTTACCTTTACCTTAATTAATCTACACAGCTGGCTAATTAGGGAAGCTGCATGTTCTTTGGACTTCTGTGGTCTGTTCACACTCCTTCGCCTGTCCACAGGATGACTTCCCTCCCTCTCTGCCTCCTGCCCTGGGGAAGTCCAAAAACTGCCCAGGAGGACCCAAGCTGCTTTTCTAATGAGAATCTACTGTTTGAAGCCTCAACTTCAATGTCAACCCCTGGCTAGGGTTACCCTTGCCCTCTTCTTCTTTCTTTGATGTATTTTCCTCTTCTTCCTTCTGACAAGAGGCCTTCTTCTGAGTGCCACCAATAAGAAAGGTTCATTTCATAGTAACAAAGAAGAGGGCTTCTTGTAGTAGCCTCCCAAGTAAGCAATGATATCCCACTGAGGTCTACCGAGATCCAATTCAACTGATTTTTTTAGTCCCTGTTTATCATTTAGTCCCTGTTCAGTGTTATGCTGCTCCACAGACAAAGCTCCCTGGCTAAGGCTTCCTTCTGAGCCAAGGCATTTAACTGCTCCAAACAGCATATGGGGGCAAGGTGTCACATCAGTTGTTGTTGTTGTTTTAACAGGCTTAGTGGAATTAACTGATCTTAGTCATTTTGGTTGCTTACATTCAGGCTTTTAATCTTCTGTAGTGAAATTTTAAGATGCTTTTATTGCTATTCATATTTTATACTGTCTTTTATTGTATTTATGAATTATGGTAAACTGCCAGGCAAGTTCAGCTATTGTGTGCATTGAAATAAAACAGAGATTGTTTTCCAAGGAATGTGTTACAGTACCAAAGATTGAAACATGCAACAAAGCTACAGTTACCAGAAGAACAAAAAAGACCCATTGATAAGCAAAAGGGCTGGAGCAGTTTGGCTTGCACAAGAAGTTCTATGAAATAAAGCCCATCTTCAGTAATAAAAGGTATGACCTCAGTCTGCGAAGTTCACCGAAACAGAGGTATTTAATAGAAATAGACTCAGGAATAAAAGGTATAGATACAAGTGCAACAGAAGTGTAACCTCCTAAAATGAAGATCCAGGATATATTTGACATCACCTTGCCATCAAGTAAAAGATATTGGATTGGACCCAAACTAAGGCCAGTCAGCACTTGAATCTTTTGTTGGCACTGACGTGCTTGGCTGCTTCTCTCTCAGTATTCCATTTTTTCAGTTTTCCACTTTTATTACTTCTTTCAGTGATTGCAGTTTTTGTGTGCCATTGAGTTGCGTGCATTTTAATGTATCTGTATTATAACTCTTACCAGTGCAAGTAACTTTAAAAGCTATAGAACCTGTTTCACAATAATGCCCTCTTCCCCACACACACTTTCACCTTTGCCTTTGGGCAGAGGAAAATGCCAGGAAATTTGTGGTCGCCCTCCATTACCTCTCCTTCGATCACAGGGGGAATGGTCAGCCATTTTTTAAAGATTAATTTTCAATGAAGCTTTGAAGGATGTGCAAGCTCTTTATTTCCAAAGCAGCACCCCTGCAGAGCTGTGCAAGAGCACATTTCCTTGACTTTTGAATATGGAAACTGAAATGGCAGGATGATTTTTTTTTACTTCTCCTGCTATTGTACCCCTTGCGGCATGCGCTTGCACTAGAAACAACACTAACAATAAAATATATTTGGCCTTTCAATTACTGCATTGTGGTAGGTGGCACCTGACAGCATCACAAGCACAGTGGGTGCTGTGCTGTATTCATTAGCGTGCAACCACAGAGCAGTGATTGTGTAAGAAAAAAGCTGACACTGCGCTGCCTCAGCAATCAGAGCACCCCGGTATAGGCGATCTAAGTTAGTCACACTTAGTTCTCCCTGAATTAATGAGATTTCAGCCGGCTATGGTTAACTTTTTGCATTGATTGGAATAGGACTCAAGGGTGACTAACTTAGTCTGGATGCAGCCAGCCCTATCAATATGGATGGTGGTACATGGTAAAGAGCCAATAACAGGATGATTTGTGAAATGGCAGATGAAACAACTACAAATGGTACTTTGTCATGAGTTCATGCTTGCATACTGTGGGGTGATATCAGTTTACTATATGCAGCCGCTTCATTTGCTTTGATACGAAGTGGTGCATTTGTATGAAATTTTGCTGTCAGTTTGATAAGTTACATATGTTTCACCCTCCTTTGCTCTGTTCCTGTCTGCATCCTCTACATGGTGGAATGTGCTTCTGTAGGATATTCTGCACTATTTTCATTCATTCCTTAGTAAGTCCATGCATGCAGAGCAAGCTGCCATGGGTCGTTCAGTAAATTCAGGGACTATCCTGAGCTTTGCAATTGCCCAAGAATCAACGACTCCCCACCCCCACCACCTTGGCCATTGCTATTTGTGTTTTCAACAGCCTGGAGCTTGAAGCGTTCCTCCTTCACTCATGCTGTGGCTTGTGCCACCAAGGAAATAATTCACAGTGAGCATGAAATATTTCCTTTCCATTACAGTAATATCCCTCAGAGGTATTCAGTGAAGAGATATGCCAGTGAAGTTGCCTGTGGAAGTTTAAAAACAACAAATCTTTTGCTAGTAAAAATCTATAACAGGATTGGCTAAAGTTCCTAAGCCTAAGAGCCTCTTACCACAATTTCCATATGGCCGAGAGCCAAACACTACACAGACTGTGTTCCTTCCCAGTCATTTACTTCTCTGCTCTCAAAACTAAATCAGTATTCATCGCCTCTTCTTTCTCAGTGGCTTTTCCCCAAAGCCTCAGTCTGCCATAACTTCCCTACACATTGTTCCAGTAACTGTTTCCATATTCCCCCTGTCCAACCTCTTCCCCCAACCCAAGTGCTTCAGCTTTTCTCTCTATTCCTCCCAAAGTCTCCCTGGTCCTTTTGCAAAATTTCAGCAATAAGCAGCATTTATTCTATGCAATTCCTCTTGCTTCTTTTGTAATGGCAACCTGACTAAGCCAGAGGCCCCCCAAGGCTGTTAACAAACATTTATTCTCTGTTTATAAATAAACATTTATTTATTTACTAAGTGCATGGCTGCAATGAATGTTCTGTGCTTCAGCCTTCCCCAAAGTCCACTGTACTACACAGCATTACTGTATTTGATGTGACCTGTTCAACACATACTTTAAATTCACCAGTCATTGGCTTAAAAAGCTTTGCTCCATGTGGAATTTCTGGCCTGAAGTTTAATTTGAGCATTACTTAATGAGGTTTTAACATGTTGTAGACAGTAAGCAGAATGCAATCTCATCAGCTTCTGGTTGCTTTGGCAATATCTTCTGCTATTTGCTTATGATCTATTAAATTATGCAGGTAAACATTTTAAACACATACTATCAGTTGAAGTCAAAAGAAGGGCCCATCAAAGGGAGCTAAGTCCCAGAAGGGTAATTCTTTACAAACTTATAGTTTAGAACTAGATTCCAGGGTGGAAATCCGACAGAAACTTAACATTCTAGAGTCTTGCTCTAGCAGATTCCTGAGTGGTTGAAGAGAATCTCAAGCACATATTTAAATAAACCCAATCTTAGGAAGGGGCAATGAAAGCAACTCATAACTATATGAAAAAGAGCCACTTCATAGCCCTGGCATGCCTGCTTGTAAATAAAAACTTATAGGTGGAGTTGCAACAATACTTTGTGGATCCGGCTCTCTTCTCTTTGTCGGACTTCCTCCCTTGTTCAGCCCTTCCTTTTGGTGGGAACCAAAAGGAAGTCCACAAATGCTAGCAGAACTCCAACTCCAGCAATTACCCCAACACTGGAATCAGCTCCCTAAAACAGAATTCTGGTGTTGCAGACCAAATGTGTCTGGAAAGCACAAGGTTGGGTAAGGCTGATCTAGATCATACATATGGAATCTGCACTGCTTGGTTCTTCATTAGCTTTGCACCTATACTTTTCTTTTTCCTCTTAATTAAGCAGCAGTGATGCTAAATCATTTTGGTCTTCACTGGCTTCATGCCCTCCCCCTTCTGATATTTTAAGTTGTGTAATATTTTAGGTGCGATGTACGCAGGTGACAGTCCCCCTGCCCCACTCTACAACTGCACTTTAGAGTGAGCAAACCAGCAAAGCTGCTTGCTAATCCCAATAAAGCAAGTCTCTGACCAGCCCTGCTGGTGCCAGGACGCCTCCTAGGCAGACCCAGGTGCTGAGGCCCACCTTGCTGGCCAGTCCATCCATCACCAGGTGTTCTCTGGGGGCTGGACTGTTGGGCCTGCGGCCTTGGCCCCAACATCCAGCTGCAGTTGAACCTCTGTCATTGAGTTCATCTGGAACTTACGCTGGATATTGTGTGGTGCCCATATACAAGAGAGAGCGGGGCTGGAATTGCAAAGAAAGGCTGCTTAGGAATGTAGTGAGCTGTGTGGCATGTACCTTTCAGGATTGCCTTAGAGGCCTTGCCCCAAGTCGTTGCTTTTATATGAGCAACAGGAGCTTGCTCATTTGTGGTTCCACCATTGCAGCCTTCCACAGAACAAAGGGAGGAACCTCTGTGGGGCTTTAAGTGTTTTATCTTGCATCTGACTAATCAGCCTCCAGCCTTTTCCGCTCATTGTCTTTTCCATTTCTGTCTAATGGGCAAACAGCTGTGACTTTGCACCTTTCAGTTAGGACCTTTGATCACTCCAGCCAGTGATCCTTAATGAGGAGGAGAAAAGAAGTCCCTACTGTACTGTACTGGGTTACTTATTCTGGCCCACCCTCCACCTCTGTTTCCTGCAAAGAAGCTTCCTTTGACATAGCACAGGGAGCTTGTTTTAAGCAGATTCACACTTGAAGGTTCAATGTGACTCATAAGCTTATAATATTTAAGGACATACATATTTATTAATTTCAAATTTCATTCTGCTGAATATTGCCATTTGATATCACAGTTGTATTCTCTTACTGAGCTGTGAGAATTCAGAAGCCAAAAGCTTTGTAAAATATGATATAAAGGAGTATTGAATTTTCTTACACAACATGCAAGACTTTACCTACTGAGCTAATGCAATATTGATCTTACCTGAAATGGATGAAATAGAGGTTTTTATTCTTCCTATATAAATACGTAGCATACTTAAATGTCTCTCTTTTTATTTTCAATTTCAGGCTTCCCAACTGGCAAACGACAATAGATTACTTAATAATGTGTAAAAAGTGACCATACTAAATGGTTCTCCATGAAGAAAACATCTTGACCAGTAATTCATGAGATTATATCACTATCTGCTTAGCTAGAATGTGTCAGTCTTTCTTGGAGGCCCCTATTAATCTTTCTTTGCCTTGTAATTTGTGAGCTAAGGGGCAAATGGATTTCATTGTGGCAAATCTACTATTAGCTGTTTATACTGGAATTACAGAGTGGCTAGGACCCGTTTGAAGTTACTGCTATAAATTATTGCATTGCAGAACTTCCAACGTTTGGTCTTATTCTGACAGCATCAACTTTGGGCTTTATGTTTAGGAAATTCTAACCTTTAATTTATGGAAAAGTGAAAATGCCCTTTATTCATTTTTTTTATTTTGTCTAGAAGATTAAAATAACAGCAAGCATGATAAACTGCAAAAAAGGCACTTGTGTTTTCAACATATTCTCACTCAGGGAACACATTGGCTCACTGCCTTCAGTGAACTTGAAAGGCATAAGGTACAATGCTACTAAAGATATAATCCTTTGACTTCAATGCAAAATTAAATTCACTCTTTTTTCCCATTGAAATCAATGCAGTTTAGAATGGCTTCTGGATAAGTTGCTCCAACCTGAACATTTAATTCTGCAGTAGTAAAGGGTCTATATTGCCTTCTGTGAGCAACATGGGACTTAGAGAATAGGAAAGCCCTTCCTGAGCAGAACTTTACTCATACCTATATCCAAGGGTCAGGCAGTTGGTGTGACATTTAGCCACTTTTATCCAACACTTGGCCTGATTGAAATAGACTAGGATGCCATGCTTAGGTGTCTTCCTTCCTCTTGTTGTAAATGATATGTCAAATCCAAGTTGACCAAAACACCATCCCTAGATTTGTTGTCATTTGTCCCTGGCATTTGTTCTTGTTATGTGCACCAAGCCTTGTAGTTGCATCTTGAACAGCAAATCTGAGGTGCAGATATTAGTAGGAGATAAAGTGCACCCCATGCTTTGCTGTTTCTTGAAGATCACACTGCTGTTAAAAGCATAAGAGAAATGTAGGCCATTTTTTCTGGTCAAAGGCAACTCTAGCGTGCATACACACATGTGCACATAATTGAATAAAGGTGAACTTCATCTTAAGTGAAATTAGGGTACATACTTGTGATGTTGACCATGGTAATAACGCTTTCCATGAGCTACTCAAATCACAAGCAAACTTCCTTACTGCCTGTTAAGTCTCCCTCAGTCATTCCATAAGCTAAGTTCAAATAGAAGTTGCATGATGAATATGTAGCTGAGCATGGTTTGCTGTAAGACATTTTTGAAAGTCATCAGTAGTTTGCCTTCTGTCTGGGTTTTCTTATGTGCACATTTGCCTTAAGCAGAGTCATTCTGGTGTTTCTCTATACCAGTGGTGGAAAACTTGTGGCACGCGTGCCACAGCGGGCACGCAGAGCCCCCTCTGTCGGCACGCGAGCCAAGTTGCCCCACCATCGCCCCAGCAGCGGATAGCAGCACACACAGGGGCCATGCACATGCTCGGAAAGGAGTAGTGGTGCCAGGTGATGATGCCACAAGCTGCGACACATTAGTCGCAACTCGTCTGAGCTTTCGTAGGACTGTCAGTGCACTGCCAATGATGTATATATATATTTGCTTGGACTTGCTGTTTTTAGGTTTTATTGCAGTGTTGGAACTTTGAGATAAATAAGTGGGTTTTGGGTTACAGTCTGGGCACATGGTCTCTAAAAGGTTCACCATCACTGGGTTAGGGTTGGAAAAACGAGGTGTCCAGACATGATTTTGATGTTTGGAGTGTGTTTAGAATGGGCAGAAATGAAGAGCTGTGTAGGAAAAGCTAGTGAAGGAAGGCTTTTTCAACATCCCATTATTTTCAATGGAACTTTAGCCCTATATTAGGGTTAGGGGTGTGCACCAGGGTAGGGTTACGGTTCGAGAAACAAGGTGTCCTGGCATGATTTTCATGGTTGGAATATGTTTAAAATGGGCAGAAATGGAACTTTAGCCCTGTATTAGGGTTAGTGGTGTGCACCAGCATAGGGTTACTGTAGTGGTGATGAACCTATGGCACGTGTGCCACAGCAGACACACAGAGCCCTCTCTGTCGGCATGTGAGGCAAGTCACCACAGCAGCCGAGCATTGGATAACAACGCACATAGGGCCATGCGTATGCTCAGAAAGGAGTAGTGGTGTCAGGTGATGATGTCACAAGCCACGACACATTAGCCGCAACTTGTCTGAGCTTTCACATGGCCAGTCAGTGCGAAGTGTTGGCACTTTGCAATAAATAAGTGGGTTTGGGGTTGCAGTTTGGGCACTCGGTCTCTAAAAGGTTCGCCATCACTGCTCTGTACCTTCACACACACACTGTTCATTTGCTTTACTATTTACTACAGCCACTTTTGTACCTTCTGTCATCTTCTCATCCTAAAAGGATTCCTTTTCGTACAACTGTTTGTAGTATTATATTGTTTCATTCAGCTTTATAGTTTGGATCCAGATTTAGCCATATTTAGGGAGCCATTGATTTCATGACTAAAACCTATTAAACTTTCAGCCAAGTGTTTGAGACAAGTGCCAGTATAACTTTGCCAGGATCACCTTCCATGGGAGGAACTTTGCCTATTGAAAGCGTAACAACAGCTACTGCATACCCAGTTGGTGTATGGTCAAGCTATTTGCCTCCACTGGAGCTTTCAGGCTTTCCTAGGGTGTCCTGGCCGTATTTTATCTGGAATGTGGAATACCATGGCTTCGTTGACAAGGTTCTCCAAAATGGCTGCAAGTTCTGGGGTTCTCTAGCACATTGCGCATTCCCAAATGAAAGTCATCCCAACATAGCCATGGAAAACAGTAGACCCTCTTTGGTCAATGACCAATTAGATCCAATTCTAACATTCCTAAGTTATTGTATTTTGCTAATGTTAATATAACCTCACATGGCTCTTCTCCTGTACCCACCATCACCATATAGGAAAATTTTGTTCCTTTTTATGTATTTTAGTGCAAAATATTAAAAAATGACTAATGTTCGATGCTGACATTTCATCCTTGGAAAGGTGTGACAGCTAAGTAGTCAGAGAAATGCATGTTTTAAATGTCAGAATTCTGATTTCTATGGTTTAAACAAAAGGCACTTTTAATTCAAAGATACATTGGAACAATTATACTACTTGCTTATAATGGCTTCAATTCAGTCATTTTCTTGAACCAGAAAATTACTACTTCAGGGACAATAACCTTGACACTAATCTCTTTCAAAATATTTCAAATAATTTGGCTGATTGGTCTTTTTCTTCTACACTAAAATTTTCTTCCGGAATTCACACTGTAAAGCTTCATGTTATGGAGAAAACCTATTATCAGATTTAAAGGTATAGTTATACTAAAGGTACCATGCTGTCTGATGGACAGGTTGAATAGTAGAAGGTCCTGGACTTTCATTTGTCTCTTCCATTGTCACTAAAAACGATTTCTGAGAATCATGATGAATAAATTTAATCCTACATACAAAACCTTGTCAAATTATTAGGTTTAATGGGGTAATACATTACCCCATCTTTTAAGCATGGCCCACATGATGCTCCCTCCAAATAAATATTTCAAATCAAAAGCACCACAACTAATATGCAATTGTGATTAAAAATTCTTGTTTTTATGAACAAGAACCAAACATGAATTAGGACCAATCCATTTAGACCAACCAGGTCTCTTACAAGACTTCTAGACTTTCCAATTCTGATTATGCATAGAAAAAGTGAAGGTGCGTTCCCATGTCCTTGTTTTTTTGAAACTATTACATCAGAGGGAAAAATAGTATGGCCAGATATTACCTCTACCCCTTCTGTATTTGCTTTGCCACACAGCCATGCTAGCTGGGAGAATACGATTTTCAGTGCAATGCATCATGAAGGCATCAGGAAAGGCTGCCTTAGCTGGTACATTTCCGGGGCTACTCCTGCTTTCCTGATGTAAGCTCTACCAAGCACAGAAGGGCATGTATGAGATTGTGCTCGTTGGTCTGGAGCTTATAAGCAGAGGAAGCAGGGGAGCTACTCCTTTTCATTAGTGCAGTCCAGAATCCTAGCAGTTAGGTAGGCATACAATTCGTATATGTTCATGTAAGGGGCTGCTCTGTTCATCACTGTTCGAAGGGGGCTTCCTCCTAGCTTCTTTGTGTAAACGACAGCACCAATGACCAGTCAGGTGGTTTGATATCTAAAACTGCCAGCAGCTGTGGTGTGCTGATAGAGGATCAAGGAGATGTCCTAGTCTTGCTTTTCAGGACAAGGATGCAGCTGGGAAGGTAGCGAGTGTTTTGGCCAGAATGGTGCACATGTTAAGTAGATCATTCACCTGTCTGACTTGTACAATGTTTCACCTGTACACAGGCTTATCTTACTTTTTCATTCTGCATAATGTATAGGATGGCTCTAGGATTAAAAACAATAACAGCCCAGGTACATACAAGGAAGATGACTGCTGTTGCTGTTTTTTCTTCACTAGGGATTTTTTTGCTTGAAGTTGGTGGGCTTCTCTACATGAAAAGTGCACAGAACAGCTGCTTGTACATCACTTCTTGTACAACTCCTGTTGCTCCCCAAATTCTAACATGGGGACCCTAAGGCGTAGCCCTCAACCTGAGAAATCCCCAGTGTCAATAACAGCCCCAGTGAACCACAGCATGAAATCCTTACATCTTCTCCTCATTAGTGCCCACAACATGCAAAACAAGTCTCTAGAGCATGCATTAACAGGAGTTTAGCATAGCTGAACCAACTGCAGCTTCACTGAAATTAAATGGATTTCTACATGCACATAGCACAGGTTAGATTTTGTTTTGATACCAGGGCAGATCTACAGACTATCAGAAATACAGTATTGTCACTGGAAATGGCAGTCCACATATCGAATTCCTGTCCCCACCAACAGTGTATTGTTCAATGGACTTCGTGATGTTTGGCTATCATGGTGGTGAGTCTCCCATTCCTATAATACTGGCTGCTGCTGATGGAGGTAGTGAAAGGACCGTATGATGGCACATGGGGAATTGGATATGGTCCTGCTAATCTTGTGTTACTGATCATGTATAATTCTGTTCTTTGTCAGGAATCAGTTTGGGTATATTGCATGTACAAAACTATTGTTAATTTCTTTCTTCCAACTGCCTATATTTCAAAATAAGCCAGTGCATGTAGATATTACTATTATTACTTTGCATTTATATTGCATCTTTTTTCTTCTTACTAGGAACCCAAGGTGACTTACATTTTATCTTTTCATCAACAAGCCCATGAGACTGGATAGGCTGAGTGCATGACTGGCCAAAATCACCCAGTGAACTCCATAGCCGACTGGGGACTAGAACCTGGATTCCCTAGGTTTCCAGTCCACATATACATATATTTAAACACATGGATACATGATAAAAGACTATATGCCTTCTGCAGCATCCTGTGGAGTTATAGTCCTGTGAGCCACAGCTCATTCTTCTTCTGTGTACCTTACCTTCAGGGAATCCATCCCAGATTTCTAATCGGTCATAGCGGCAGAACACTCCTCCTGGAGGACTGGAATCAGGTTCCAGTTCAAAGCTTTCAAACTCCAATATAATCTCTGACATCTTTGGTGCAAAGACAAAGTAAGTGCATTCCACGCTATTGGGATATTTTTCAGGGAATCCAGGAGATTTGATTACCCCACTCATAGATGTATAGTTTCTGGAACATTCTGGTCCTGCAGGATCAGAGAGACAAATAAAAACACAATATGCTAATAAAGTGGTACTTCGGTAGCTAGAGAACAAATTAGATCATTTTATCTTTCTAAACAGCAGAATGGTTTTTGGTGAAGCACCTCGCTGTAATCACCATATTAATCACCCAGATAACTTGTTCCTGTTATTGATAATCGGTATTAAAATGTAATTCACATTTATTGCATGAACTCCAATTTTCAATTTGCAGCAGAGAGATCTGAAAAAGAAAACTTGTGTGAGATCTGAAGAAGAGGAGGGGAAATTATGACAAAGTCATATGGGAACAATGAAAGTGTGAGCTGCAGAAATCTCGACAGCCCTGGGGAAATAATTATAGTCCCTTCAAACTTAAATCTTTACATCTTAAGGTTGACAGCATTTTATTGGTAAAATAGAGCATTTTGCAAGAGGAGGGGAGTGGATTCAGCAGAGGGAGCCGTGGTTTCAGATTCCTAGAGCCGCGACTCACTAACTCTGCCAGATGTGACCTATGCCTTTTTGACAAAGTAGATGTGAAAGGTAATTCGTACTTGTACCAAGGGTGACTGACTCATTCTGAGCGGTGTTGACACAGGTGCACTAGTAAAGTGTTGCTGTTCGTGAAGGCATGATAAACTGTGTGATTAAAGGCTACCTTGCTGGAATCTAACTAATATCGGTGTCGATGCACTAACCTTACTTATAACAGTAGTGGCACAGTTTTCACAACACCCCTGTGCAGAAAAATGGGTGCAACTCACATAATTTTCCCTACTGCATTTATGCTAGAAGTTGCTGAATCTTTCTGAGATTACTCCGATGTTCTTTCCTGTTGCTTAATATGAGGCTTATTTGGATTGACCTTTAGATATCAGAAATCCATTCATGTCTTATTGTTATATTTATACTCTGCTTCCACTGAGGAACCCAAAGTGGTGTACATGAGCCTTCTCATCTTGATTTCATCCTTACAATAACCTGTGAAACAGGCTGGCTGAGAGTCATTGGCTGGCCCAAAGTAACCCACCGAGCTTGATGGCCAAATGGGGAATAGAACCCAGATCTCTGATGTCCCAATTCATCTCCCTAAACATCACATCACACTGGTTCACTTGATAAGCTTTAATATTTTTTTTTAAAAGATGAAGCTGCTGTATTTGCCTTTGGAAGTAGCTCTCGCCCCCATCTAGAAAAGGAAATCCATTCAGCAGTTCCTCTTCCTGAGGGACCCATCATGTTCCCCATGCCTTTATTTGTGTCTCTGCTTGTGTATGGGCACGTGCTCACAGAGCCCAAAGCATGTGGTCCCCAGCCACATTATTTGCATGCCACAGAATCAGAATATAAGCTCTTATGCTATGTACTATATTTATAAAGGCTCCTATGCAAACATGACAACCAACGAACAGACATCAGCACAGGGTAATGTGCAGAACATCTCAGTAGGGTATTGCTCCCTGCTGAAAAATAATGGACCAGATACATTATTTGGCAAGCACAAAGCTAACTCCCATTTGTTTTTCTTATCAGGAGATAATTCTATAAAGGCATCATAAAATCTTTCTAAACCACAGTTGGCTTGATTTTTACAGTCTGCCAGAATATCCGTTCTCAGGAAAGTATTTTATGTTTCTTGTCAGGTTAGCAAGGCTATAAGCATTGCCTTCCTGCATCCCAGGAAATCCTCTTCACTCTCGATTCTGTTTCCCAGGTTATCATGCGGCAAGGCGCAGCAAGGCAAAAGCACCCCCATGCCATGAGGAGGTTATGGCTATCTATATGGCTCTGGGCTTCTCTACATGAGGGGTTTAACCTGCTGTTTTCTGGAGCCATTGTCTTCTGATTTCACTGGGGGAAGAAAGATAAGCCTTTTAGATGTCTCCCTGTCTTGGGATTGTCATTTCCTGCCTTACTATGGACTCTATTAATCGACCACAAGGTGGAGCCATGGTATACCTGCAGCCTAGGGCATTCATGGCTTTTCCCAGGCTTTTTGTTATGCTTTGAAATGTAATACTGGGCTTTCCTTGTTCTAAACCGCTCTCCCCAAAATGGAGTCCAACACATCTGCAGCAGGGTTAGAAAAGTTTGCTCTAAGGCTCAAGGAGAGATTTGCCCCACCCCTGCCATCAAAGCTCAAATAATCACATAGAGAGAGCAAGTAGTTAGGAACTTTTTCCTTTAGAGTAAATGTAGGAGCTCCTAAACACCCATTCTAAAGTCCAATATGAATTGGGGCCCTACATTTCCTTTTGGAGTTATTTTAGAGTAAAGGAAAAGAACAGTAGAAAAAGACATGCAACATGTACTTGGTCTGAAATCCTTTGACAGGAAATGCATGCTTTATTGCAAAGCTACCTGTCCTCTATGGATTCCAGTCCTGAGGCTGGAGCCAGTGGACATCTTAAAGAGATGTGTTCATACACAGAGATCTTAACAAATTGGAGTGCATAAATCTCCTGTCTAGGTCCACATGAGAAGAGTGTATTATCTTTGGAAACAATGACAGGAAGCACAGTGAATGCTAAGAAAATATCCAGTCGTCAGTACTGCTAGTTTCCTAAGAGAATTCCAGTCTGTTAGATACATATGTATATAAATAATGGCACAGCATAGGAAATGGATTCCTTCTGAAATGATATGAAACACACTACCTCTTGCTGATTTGGCTACCATCCAGGTAGCGGGAATATTCAGGAGACAACTGAGAAGCAGAGTTCACATTTGTTTCGGTGCCAAAACTGCCTCTGCATGAAATGTCGTATCCAGGCTCTGACAAAGTGGTTCATTTTGGCAAAATGCATACCCTGAGGTCCTGTACCTATAGTCAAATTCTAATTTGGGGGTGCTAATTTGAACATTTTCCCTTCAAGCAGAGATAAAGGTCTAATCCTGCTCCTTCTGCACATGTGAGATTGGGCACATGCAATCATTTTCTAAATGCAGCTTTCCATTTGTGGGAGAGATGCTGAGGAGAAGAATGATTACTAGCAGGCAACTCAGGCTGGTATATGAAGGAAGGATGTAGTGGAGAATTAATGGTGTCCCCTAAATTAATTTTTGCTTTCTTGTATATAAAGCTCTTTCCATAAAATTAGGGCTGAACAGAAGCTGGAGGTGAATTTATGAAAACTTCCATGCCCTGTGAAAGCGCTATACTTTTGGTGATTCATTCTTTTTATGGGCGGGTATGGTGTGAACTGGGGAAAAAACCATTTGCCTTCTTATAACTGAAGGCAATACTTTCTGCTTTCATTCTCAGTTATCTTTATGATCTGTTATGTGGTAACATCATAAAGCCAATTGATGTTCTCATGTAGCCGGAGCTGACCCGCTTCAGGGACGTTATCATGCTCTTTTATGGTCTCCGCTTGCCTGGGACCACACAGTGAGTAAGAAGATGAGGAAGGAGAAGCACAGAGAGAGCCTGTGTGGCTATGAACAGTCACAAATGGTCTTAAAGAAATGTACGTTAGATTTTAGTTTTTGGAGGTGGGGTTGTGTCTGAGGGTACTATTGATACAATAAACATTTTGAGTATGGAGATGTAGTGTGTCCCTATGGTCACATACGTACTCCTTTCCTTGTAGGGATGTGGTCTGTCTTAACTCTCAGACAAATGCTGCTTGCCACCAGAAATTTTAATTCCAATCTTTACACTTAACTTCCCCACAGTATTGTGCCCAAGCTGTTAGGCTCCTTCATTGGACTATATGATCCTGTTTGCTGATAATCAAACAGTCTACGACTGGGTTCACATTAAACAAACTAAAACTTTATTTGCAGAATAAGCATAATGGTTTCAAGATGTTCAGAAACTTACTTCATTGGTAGATAAAGCAATGTATAATAATAACTTTTGACTGAGAGATATCACTCTTTCCCCTCACAAACACTCCTCATACACAGATCCTCCTTTCTCTCCAGCACCCAGGTTTCTGTCAGTTTCTGTCTCTCACACACTTAGAATGCTGACAATATTAGGTTCTGACTCTCCCTAGACACAAATACATTCTCTAAACATTTTACTTACTTCTTTAGAATCTTAAATGCTTTTCACAGCACTATCTGGGATTCTACTGAGAAGGCTGCCTCTTCAGACTGTAGACTTCCAACAATGCACAACTCTGTCTGTTAACTTCTGACAGATCACAACTGACTGTAACTGCTGACAGACCACCACTCTCTATTTTTCTCTTCGTGCACACTTCCAAATTCTATCTACACACTCTCAGTCACCAACCAAGCACTTCACTCACCCCTCTTTTAGCCCCCCCTGCTCTTCTGAAATTTACCAACATTTAAAGGAACACAGTCCTGTAACACCATCATTACATCTATGTTAATTATGGATATTTATAAGTCATTGAATATAAAGGGAAATTAATAAGCTAAATATTAAAATGCACAGAGAGGGTGAAATTAGGTTGCATTAAAATAACTAAGAGTGTTTCTGTCACTTCAGCGGATGTCAAAATGCTACAGAAGTAAATAACAATAACAACACAATCTAAATGTGTTTACGAAGCATCCTTGATAGCAATAAGCTAAGAGATAGTATCATTTCCTGATGGAAAGTCTAAAAGTGAAATTGAGCTTTTGTGTAAAGACATATTTTCTTTTGAGAGATCCTTTGGTTCAATGTCCTGACATTACAGTTTTAACCATCCTACTGATGCAGTTTTCTGCGTACTACAGCTGGGGACAAAGGAGTATTCTAGTCCAGAGGCAAAGGAACCAGATGATGAGGGTTATTTCAACATTTGTACTTTGTGAGAGAGTATGTCAAGGGTTGGATTAAAATTGCCGTGCTGGCAGTGGCAAGAGAGCACAGAATGTAATGAAGCAATCACAAAGCTTAGGAAAGAACAGTACAGCATCATGGTGTTGTCAGGGCTAAAAGTGGAGATTGAACTTGCAACCTGTCAATTGGATAGTCCAGTGGTCCAGGGAAGGCCTGAGTATGCTTCCAGAGATGCCAGTCAATGCAGCCAGAAGCAGGTAGTGTGATTCAAGGTAGACAAGACGAGGTACCATATCCTAAGGATACCAATTGTGTCTGAAAGCCTGAAGCAAGGACATCATCTAGTGAAGCTTTGCATGGCACTGCAGTCTTTAGCACAAATTGCTCAAGCTGAGGAGCCAAGCCTGAGGCAGCAGCTATATGCAGCCTTCCAGGCCCCTACCAGCTCCCCAGGCCGCAGTACATCTTTCTGCTTGCTATTTGAGTAGTACTGCGGAACAGCAAGGATCATGCAAAAACAGACCAGAGCGGACCAGAGTGTAAGCCCTTGGAGACGGCCCTTGCACCTACTTTCAGATTCTCCTGGTGCCTTGCAGGCAGTTGCAGTCATTTTTCTGTGGCAAGTGTGCCAAAGCTGAATCTCAGTTCTAAGCAGTGCCCTTGTTGTAGGGAAGTTTTGCCTGTAACAGCCACGAAGGAGGTAGCATTGCAATACAGCACAAATTCACGTGTTAATGCCATATCCAATCCCCCTAGCTTCCTGTGCCACCTGTCCATGGCTGGCTGGCCGTCTATGCTAAATGACAGCTTTTCCCAACCTGGTGCCTTCCCGATGTTTTGGACTGCAACTCCCATCAGCCCCAGCCAAGTATGACCCAGGAGATACGGCTGAATAGATCTGGAGGACACCAGGTCAGGAAGGCAGCAATATGGAATACTCATCATCTTGTTTTCTGAGTCTTAGGTTGCCGTGTACCTGGGAATAACTGCCATTAAACTCAATGGAACTTACTATTATTATTGCATGGCATTTCTATACAGCCCATAGCCAAAGCTCTGTGGGCATTTCGCAACATTTAAGTCACCTATCCAGATTTCAGCCCTGCTTACCTGCCAAGATTAGGCACCATCAGGCACTTCAGGCTATACAGAAGCTACTTCTGAGTAGACATGCCCAGGACTGTACTGTTGGACTTTGAAACCTGAACAAACTTGATTTTTATGAAGTGCTTTAGTTATATTGTTTTCTAGGCTTGCATTCACTGGGCACTTGCAATGCCCCAAGGTGCATGCTCAGCCCTTATTCATTTCTCTCACAATTTAAGGTGTGAACCCTTGATATGGATTTTGTATCAAATAAATGTGGTAATTCAGCTTTAATTAGGATACATTAAAATGTTCAGAAAGAAGGGAAATATGATCTCCATGTTTTTATTTCAACTGTAACTCTTAGACCACACATGTATATGTAATCCTTTCCATCCCTGTACAAAGTGGTATCATTTTCCTTTTGATATACTGTGGCATAAACCTGAATTAGAATTACTTTGGGACCTATAAGTTTGAATATCCTGACTTTTGTGTGCGCAAATTCTCATTTATAATGTTGCCTTAATGTTAACGAATGCCTTTCAGAAAGAGATTTAAGGGATTGTACAAGGGAAGAAATGCAAAGGAGTGCTGAGCTGCTGTGAAATATCAAGGGGACCCCACTGAAAACACTTGCTTTTTAAATACTCATCTAGAAGCTCTTTCGGTGGTTTTGCCATTGTCCATTTGCCCTTAAAATGCAAGGCATAATTGGCAAGGCAGTGAAAATGTGGCCCTAAGAACATAAATGCTTCTGTTGTATAAGGAAAGCTGTTGTTCCTATAAAAGTTAACACCCTGGGTGTTTACTTTATTCATCCATTATCTAATTTTGGTTGGAAGACCTCCTGTCTTTGGAATGTGTGCTTCATCAGGATGCATTCAGGGAAGGCATCCAAAAAGTGCACTACTACTAACTGAATGGCCAGTCACTCAACCAAGGATTTGACCACATGGTAGAGGGACCATTTGCCAGTCCTTCTAATAGCAGAAACCCTTCACACCTTCTTTTCTAAGTTGTGTTCATTAATCTGTCTTCACTGTAAGACACTGAAAGACAGGAGCCGATGCTTGAGGCCTATTTTAACTATTGCTCTTCTTCCACTTCTAGCAAAAACGTTTCAAGCTACTCTCATGATGCTCCTTGTCATTTGTTCCCTTCATTTTCTGTGGGAACCCAAAGTAGACACAAGTCCTAGACTGCAAAGGTTACTGCATCAATAAAAATGGCAATGTTATAAATCATCCAGCAAGCAGACAGAGCTGCAAAAGAAAATCAACAGTAAAAAAAAGTCTAAGTAAAGATTTTTTCAAAAAAGAACAGCCGCAAGAAACTCATTGATTACTGAGCATGTCTTAAAGAAATAATTTTCTTACTGGTCCAGCAAAGGTACAGATGAATAGTTTAATTTAGGATCAGCCATGGCCAACATCCCGTTTCTGGGCAAGGTGTTGGAGCGAGTGGTGGCGGGACAACTCCAAGCACTCTTGGATGAAACTGATTATCTGGATCCTTTTCAGTCCGGCTTCAGACCCGGGTACAGTACTGAATCTGCCTTGGTCGCCCTGTACGACGACCTGTGCAGGGAGAAGGACAGGGGGAGTACATCCCTGTTGGTTCTTCTGGACCTCTCGGCGGCTTTCGATACCATCGACCATGGTATCCTTCTGGATAGACTTGCGGGACTGGGGGTTGGAGGCACTGCTTTGCAGTGGTTCTGCTCCTATCTCGACGGTCGATTCCAGAAGGTAGTGCTGGGGGACCATGTCTCTACGCAATGGCAGCTATGCCATGGGGTACCACAGGGCTCCATTCTATCCCCTCTGCTATTTAACATCTATATGAAACCGCTGGGAGAGGTCATCAGGAGGTGTGGGCTGCGGAATCATCAATACGCTGATGATACCCAGCTTTACCTCTCGTTCTCCACTAATCCAGGTGAGGCAGTGGCTGTGCTGAACCGGTGCTTGGCCGAGGTAAGGGAATGGATGAGGGCCAATAAACTGAAACTCAACCCAGACAAGACGGAGGTCCTGTTGGTTGGCGGATCGGGTTTCGGAGAGGGTGGATTTGACCTGGTCCTGAATGGTGCAACACTCCCTCTTAGGGATAAGGTCCGCAGCTTAGGAGTACTCCTCGACCCGGAGCTTTCTTTGGAAGCTCAGGTGACAGCGGTAGCGAGGAACGCCTTCCTTCAGCTTCGGCTGATTAATCAGCTGCGCCCCTACCTGGAGTACGACTGCCTGGCGACGGTGACACACGCGCTGGTGACTTCCCGCCTAGACTTCTGCAACGCGCTTTACGTGGGGCTTCCCCTGAAGACAGTCCGAACACTTCAATTGGTGCAAAATAGAGCTGCCAGGTTGCTGATGGGGATGGGGCGTTATGCTCACATGACTCCAGTCCTCCATCAGCTTCACTGGCTTCCCATTGAAGCCCGGGCCCAATTCAAGGTGTTGATTATGACCTACAAAGCCCTAAACGGCTTGGGTCCTGGCTACCTGAACGAGCGCTTACGTCCGTATATGCCCGACCGCCCTTTGAGATCTGCGGGAGAGTCCCTTCTCCGGGAACCCTCCATGAAAGAAATTAGGAGAGTAAGTACTCGGAGGAGGGCTTTCTCTGCGGTGGCGCCCAACCTATGGAATTCACTCCCCAAAGAGGTCCGCCTGGCACCGTCGTTACTGGTTTTTCGGCGCCAGGTAAAGACCTTTTTATTTAAGCATCATTTCAATTGTTAAAACATATGATCTGGCCGGGGCAACTTCTTCTTCCTTCTCTTTCTCCTCCTATATTTTTATTTTATACAGATAATTTTAATTTTGTATTTGTAAATCAATGTATTTTTTTGTATTTTTATATTTAATGGTAATTTATTATGTACTATTGTATTTCAATGTATTTTATCATGTTGTAAGCCGCCCCGAGGTTTCGGCAAGGGGCGGCATAGAAATGTTATAATAATAATAATAATAATAATAATAATAATAATAATAGTAATAAAGTTAAGTTAATGCCTAGCATTTTGGTTGTAGCTGTTGATTGGGCAAGAATCTGCAATAAGTTGTATTTCTTTATGCAGTCGTGCATGGTACTATCCCATTTTATGATTCTTGGAACACACTTGGCAATTTCACTCCAAACACGTGTATACAGGATACGTTCATTTAGGTATTTATTTATGTATAGGACTTTTGTACATTGTAATACATGACAAAATATAAAATGATGGATGATTTAAAATTTTGCAATGATAATGTCAGTAAAGCAGGGTAGCGAGATAATGCATTATAGGTCAGTGAACACTTGTATGAACGAGTCTGTATTCAAGAGTAGTTGAAGCTTACTGCAGATTTTGTCTCTCAATCTGCATGTGGAACAGTGTCCCAAAGGGTAAGTGTCACTACTAAGGAAGCCCACCTTGAATATCCTCCAGAATGATGAGTAAGGCCACTTCACAAGATCTCAGGGGTCAGCTAGTTCTATCTAGGGAAAGGTGGTTTGCTAGGTCTATCCATAGGTATCCACATCTAGATTTATGACAAGGCAGTACACCTCCAAATGCTAAATGTTAAAGGCAACCAATAAAGGATGATGTTCATTATCAACATAACAGTCTTGTGAGCTTTTCAGAATGTACCTTGCCATTACTGAAAACAGAATGGAAGGCTGCTGGAATATGTATTAAACTTGGTATTAAAACAGCCTAACATACAGCCTCTGGTTCAACTCACACAATAAGCCAAACACAATGGTGAGTATGTGTTGAACATGTCTGTTGCTAAAATCTGAGTTACCATGTTGTCTGAACACAGCTGCACTAACAAATCATAGTTTAGCCATGGACAATTCGTGAAAAGAACCTGTGGTTTGTTGTTGGGTTGTGTATTGTGAGTTATGCACGGCAAACCAAATACAACTTACTCTTTTGTCTGAACACAGTTGGCCACTTGCCTAGGGTTGCTTGGTGAACATCATTTGAACCCAGCTTTTCATAAAACATGCACTCTAGCCACTAATCCATCATAAAGTGTTGTTTTAATTCTCCCCTCCCCAAATATTGGGCCTCTTATATATTAAAAATAAATAGCAGAGCAGAACAACCCTAAGCAGTGTTGCTTACCTCTTTTGAAAATTTCATAGCGAATGGAAAAGCCGGCTCCATGAGTTTCATAATCAGACACAAACTTGATTAAGAGGTACGGCCCTGTCGATATCACAGGAGGGGGGGCGATCTTGCCACAGAACTTTCCCCATACTCTCCCACTTGCGTTGTCACCATCAATCACTTCAACATAATCGTACCTGGTAGATAAATTGGAGAAAGAAACTTTTAACTTCCAGGAAAGAAAAGAGAGCTAATTAATTTAGGAACCATAGCCATGCAGCATACATAATGAAGAAAAATGCCAGCCTGTTTGGAAGCTGCATTATGCTGAGAGATATAAGCAAAATGAAATAATTAAAATGGACTACATCATGTCTGTAGACATCATCTGGCAACATGGATCTATTAGGAAGAATGGCGCCCATTATGCTTACAGACAATGTCAGCTAAAGTAACCAATTAACAAGAAAAAGGAAATCTCATGAGTACAATTCTGTATTATTAAATTGCATTCCTTTGTCTATAGCAGCATTGTTATCAATACATAATACACAGAATTCTTTTCAGATGGTGAAGTTCTTGTCTGAATTCTAAAATGTCTTTTTGGCTTTAATTTCTGTATAATACTTTAATTTCTGAATGCAACTCTCCAAACATAGGTCCCTAGAATAATAAATGAAGCCCTAAATATTTAACGCTCCCTACTACTCCACTGCTTTCTTGATCAGTATATAAACATGCATCCTTTTTACAACACACCACTTGAAATAACCAGAGAAAGCTCTTTGTGTTACAGAAAAAGAAAATTGCTTTGCATTTAATATCAGAACTAGGACGTTCTTAGCAAATGAGTTAATATACATTTATGCACTAATAATAATTGAAAATTCTACCAAAATTTATATTTTATCAAGCTTTCTTTCATCTACATGGGCAAGTCAAAGAACGATATATAAAGAACTCGAGCTGAAAAGCAAAGAAATCAGAATAACATTGTTTGACTATATGAACCTGACTCAGACCATCTACCATAGAATTGCTTAAACTGGCTTGAGGTGGTTCTCCAGTGCCTTAAAGTAGGACTTTCCTTAACTCTCTTGCCCCAGAACCTCCTAACACAGATGCTGTGGACTGAACCCAGAATTTTTTCAATGCATAAAAGCAACATTACATGAAGCTGATTGGTGGGAAGGGAACCTCCCTCCCTTTTCTCCTCTTTTCCACCTGTGTCCCTTTTTGCACCACTTGATGGATAAGTAAAGGGGGAAGGGGAGTTGGTCTGCAAGCTGGTGAACTAATGAGAAATACTTTATAGTTGGTGAGCTCAGATGAAGATGCACAGGAGAGAAGACAGGAATTCTTTACTGGCTTGGATTTGGAAAAAATAGGGACTTTGAAAGCACACTTCTCTTTTGAGTAAGGCTTTTATGGCTTTTTGTATTTTTTTTAAAGAGAGATATCCAATTTCTTTATCTAATAAAGCAAAATAATTTTTTAATAACCTGGGATGATGATTATTTTTTTTGATAAGTTAATGAGGAAGATGGACCTCCAATTCATTTCTGGAATAATAGATTTTAACCTGACATATAAACAGACCAATTAATAACTGGTATAACGTACTATTTATATATTATATAAGTACAGATACAGAAGCAATGTTGTGTATGCAACTGTTTTAACATATTGTTAGAATTTTTGAAAAATTGAAAAGTAATTAAAGTATCAATTATCCAAGCCTGGAGTTCTGTCTATGTTAAATTACAGGAAAAATTATGAGAGAGTTGGCACTCTTCTGCTGGTCGTTGCACAACCACTGCTGGTGCAAGCAATACATAGCCTGATAAAGTTACAAAGAGTTTTGCAATACCTTCTCAAATGCCTTGTGCAGTGGCTTGTACAAGTGAAACAAAAGCCACTGATTTGACATTTGCATAAGGATGAAAACAGGATTTGAACTAGTGGTACATACTTCATACTAGGTGGATGATACCACTGGATACCTGGATAGGATTTGACCAGCATCTCAGTCTCCACAAGGGTTAGAATCACAGCACACTTAGCCTGCCATCAACAGCCCAATTACTGTATAGATATTCAACACTGATGATTTTCATGCCATAATTGTGTGAGGTAATGGTACAGTCCACATGTCTCTCTGAATTATGCTGGTGACTGTCCCAGATTAGATAGTTGCTTCCTTTCTTTTACCTAAACATGTCTAAGTTAATGCTAGGCTTCATTACAAATGGAATTTCTCAAACCAAACCAAACCAAACCAAACCTTTTCCAGCTTGGAATGAGAATTATTAAATTATATCATGGAATTATAGAATGAGAATCTGTAATATTTTGAGCATGTGCTGTCAGCATTCAGCATACCAGACGGCCAAAGCCAATTGATGTATAGGGGCATACAGGCAAATGTTCTTTGGTTGCTATGAACTGTGTGACTGAGTCATGCAACCAAACTATCATTTATTTGGTGCATCTCTTCTTTATTTGTGGTGGTGCCCAGATTATGGAATACACTTCTCAGGGAGGTTTGTCTGGTGCCGAGCCTATATTCTTTTTGGCGCCAGGTTAAAACCTTTTGATTTAATCGTCATTTTAAAAATTAGCATTTTTAGTGTTCACATTCGCTTTTGATTTGATTTATTGATTTATAGTAATTGTATTGTACTGTTTTATTGATTGTTTTTATGGCTATTGGTTTTAATCTTGTAAGCCGTCCTGAGACGCGATAGTGAAGGACAGCATATAAATGTTTTAAATAAATAAATAAATTTGGGTAAATTCTCCCTAATGTTGTTGAGCTTCCTCATTTTGGGAGGGGTTGTCCTTGCATTTCCAAGTGTTTTGTTACCATGGCTAGGGCAGAAAACTACAATTCACCGGGATCAATATGAAAAAAGGTTTGTGGCAGGATGAGTGCACATATATTAACATTATAAGCTGGGAGGGAAGTCTTCGAAAACACGCTGAGAAACATGTAATTACTGAGCTACAGGGAGATTGCATATCACTGGTTTATGCCTCATTAAAGGATTATAAATCTTTAAATAATTAGTCAGAGAGATGTCTCCTCATGTTACTCTTCCTGTTCATGGCCTCTTTGCTGGTCATTGTCTGCCTGTTCTTTCATTACTGGAGACGTCCTTTTGTGTGTACAGAGAAACCCACACTCATATGCCGCAGATCCTGCACTCTTCTTCTTGGCATTAATTACTATGTTGTTGCTAATTACTATGGAATAGAGAAGGGTTCTTTCTGTCCATACACAAGAGAAACTTTAAACCTGCTTTTCCATACTACATAAACTATATTAATGCATATTTAAGCAAATTGATGCAATGATGTAATTTCAGTTTTATTTTATTTTCTTAACAAACAAGCAAGCAAAGATAGACCTGCAATCTAGAGAAGGGAAAACATCACCATCATTATTATCACCACCACCACCACCACCACCCTTTTATGTTGCCCCATAGCTCATTGGGGTCTCTGGGCAGTATACAGATTTTAAAATATACAGAGGAACAACAAAATAATCATATTTAGGAAGCAATAAACAAAAAATTGGCAGCCTGCAGCAAAGCGTCCCAGCTCTGAATGGCACTGAAACAGCACTGAATGGGTGCCATGCTCTTTGGCACCCACCCAAGGGAAATTCCCAATGCCCCGAACCCCTCAAATGGTCCTGTGATGGGAAGCCTTGCAGATACTGGATCTGTAGTTTGTATTAAATGGTTAAATTAACCAAATGGGTGGAAATAATATACAAAAAGGAGTGCAAGTGAACCTGAGAGCACTCTGCCTTCTGATCATTTGAAACTGCCCAGCTGAGAAAGGAGGGAGAATCAAATTGCTCTCCTCCTCTATTTCTTAAGCATGTGTTCTTTTAAGGGCAGAGATCTGTCCTCAGTCCTGTGCTGTTGTACATTCAAATTCCAAAAGGCTGGTTGGGAACATAAATTTACAGATGATTTAAAAAAATACCCCTATAATTAATTTAAAAACCCGATTACACATGTCAATCAAGTAAGACCTCTGTATCTGTGGGGAGATAGGTCAACCCCTCAGTGGATGCCTGAAAACTATGGATAGCAGCAAGTACTATAGACTTTACATCAGCCCTCCACATTTGCAGGGATCAGGGGTGTAGGACCCCCATGAAAGTGGAAAAACCAGGAGTATCTCTATAGAAAAATTGTGAATATCTCTAGGGACTCTGCTTGGAGATGCCATACTCTTTGTCTTGGTACTAGCCAGCCTCACTCACATGTTTTGTCTTTCAGTGGTTGCAAAGACTCTAGATGTTTGTGTTTTCCTCCAGATATAGTCACAGTTTCACGATTTTTCCAGTTTGTGCCCCTGACCCCTGCAAATGTGGAGGCCCATGATCACCCACAGTTTAGGGAAACTGCAAGAACTGAGGCAGTGAATATGGAGGTCCTACTACATAAATTGTTGTAAGCCGCCCCGAGGCTTCGGCGAATGGGGCGGCATAAAAATGTTTTAATTAATTAATTAATTAATTAATTAAGAAAGAAAGAAAGAAAGAAAAAGGTGGGCTCTCTTAAGGTGACTCCATTGGAAGTGAAAGATCAAGAGGTCAAGAAACTCCAGATAATTTTTACATGTGGCTTGAGCTCCTTTCTCTGGAGTAACCTGAAATGATGACTGTTTAATTCTTCATACTATAATATGTTGACTTTAGAAATTTACCAAATGATTTTTAATCCACACAATCTCATTTTCTTTTCATTATGCTATTATACCTGGCATTAATGTGCTGCATTAATTTGCTTTGGCTATTTCATCATTTTGTTATGCATACTGAACCTCCCAAATTATACCAATGTGTGTGTGTATATGTGTATCTATATTTAATGGCAGTGATGTAAACTCTATCAGACAATGCTGAAGTGGGCAAAAGAAAAAGTCTTTACGCTGACCAGTGTCACCCATAACAATGCAATTCCAAACTGTCTGGGGCCCCATTATTTATGTTTACATGAGATCTCGGGAGACAACTGCAAAGATGATATCACTAGTTAAAGTGGACAGCTAAAGGCTCTCTAAATTAAAAATGACATTACCTCACCGTTTAAAATTGTATGCCAGCTTTGGTATATATCAAATTGAAAATAAAGCTGACACTGATGGTAGTGTAAGCATTAACATATGTGAAATAGTGTGCTAACAGCATTTCCTCTTATACATCTGATGTTTTAGTAGCCATTGATCAATGCATTAGCTTGCTGTCCTGTTTCAAAGACAAGGGAACAAAAGGAGGAAATGTTCACTTTGAGACAGTTTCGTAGATATTTCATGCGGTACAGTTGTCCTGCAAAGAGATTAGGAAGGTAGATTTATGCGACAGTTGCTTTTCTGGTGTAAAGAGATATTCTACAATGAGATGCTTCTGCTCATTCCATACATTAACTTCAGCCTTGCAAGTAAGAACAATGGCATTTGTTAGAGTGGCTTCTCTCACCTTTCTTGGATTGCTCATGAGTGCTGATTGTTTATACAGACATAGTTCCTACAAATTGTGAAATATTCATCGAAAAGTTAACTAAAAGAAGGCAGGAACACGAAGCTGGCAGCTGTTTTCCAAATTTAGCAGATCAACTGCTCAACACACAACCCAGCTGAAGCTAAGACATTGGGACTTAAAAGCTGAGCAAGGAGCAGTTCAGAACGGATATTTTGAGAACCAGGCAAAAGTTGCCACGAGACTGACTAGCCCATGTCCGGTTTGCATCACTCAGCCCATGTTCATCACACAATTGCTGAACCACTTTTGCAGGAGTACTGCTGTGTCTGAAGCCATTGCCACCTCAGCCACGTGCACATTCTGTACCAAGCTGGAGGTGGAGAGCTGCAGACCCTTCTGAAGGAGGGCAAGTCCGACGTCCCTATGGATCCACCAGTCCACACTGATAACAAATCAAACATGTCTGTGCATGTTTGTCCTGTGTTCCACTGGACCAATTACATGATGGTTCCCATGGGAACCTGGCTAAATAATAAGTAGGGGTGTGTGTGTGTGTTGTGGGAGAGGGGGAGAGAAATATCACTGCTAGAAGCTGGTGGGGAGGCAGAAGCTGAAAGAATTGCTTTTGGGCCCACCTAATTTTCTTCTTCCACACAGGCTGTACCCCATGTGTGTGCCCTCCCTGCCCCCACACAAGCCTTTAGCCTGGTTATTTTTCTCCCCCAGCCCTGGTTATTTCCATCCCTTGCCTTCTGCTCCTCTTCCTTCCTAGCCCCTACTTTGCTCTTTCTCATCCACCGCCTCCTCATTTTTCTGTTTCTCTCCACGCCCAGCTTTAGCCTCACTTGGTCTCTGTTGCCCCACCTACTTTCCTTCACTGTTTCTCTCCTCTCCTAGTCTCTGGTCATGCTCCTTCTCCCTTTCTACCCCTTTGTACTGCTTTCTTTCCCTGCCAGGTGAACAGCAGATAGGTGGCAAGTTCTGAAAAAGGAAGGAGAATATGGTGCCCTAATTTTTTTTAAAAATATTTTCTTTCTCAAGGGGTCAGATGATCAAGAGCTGTGTGGGCAGCATTGAAAGTGCCTACAAGTCCCTGCTTTGGTCTGGGAAGTAGTCAAAGCAGAGCACTCCCTCTGAACTCCATGGGATTAGAATACCTTATATGTACTCCAATACAAAATGAAGTGTTTGGGAACAACTGGCACTAGATTATCGGGCTCTATGATTGCTCTCCCCTCAAATACTGGGATTTGATTTTGTATACATGATCAGGTTTCAGGGCAGGGAAACAGAACCAGGATCAGGATTCCATGCAGCAGCAAGAGTAGGATCTGGAGGAGAGAAGACATGACCAGCTCCAGGGGAGTATGGGCCCTAAGCAAAATACCCTTTGCTAGGCCCTGACTTACATGGGGGAGCCACAGAAGACCGATAGGGTCGGATGACCTGGTGGAAACAACTGGTAGCAGAAGAAGCAGAGCTTTCATTTGTAAGAGCCATCACCTACATTTTCCACAATGCCTCAGAGTGATGGTACATTAGGGGTAGGTGGGGAACCAGTGGCACGCAACCCAAGCTAATTTGTTTAAAAGGGGGAAGGATTTAGGGCTGGCATAAGTGATGGGCCTAGAACAGAGCCAGAGTTTAGGGTAAAGCATGCCTCTTCCTACTTGCCTGAGATTTCAGCAATTACTCTGTCTCTGCCCACAGTTGCAACTATTAGCAAATCCCACCTGAAGTACTTAGTTGTCTCCAGAGAATGCCACACATATTGTTGGCCATTTGGGGAGCATTGGTGGAAAGGTACTTTTGATTCCTCCGCTGTCCTAGTTCCGGAGCACTCAGTAATAGTAACAGCATTTCTCATGGCATTTAAAATTCTAGATAAATGACAAGGCATTCAGATGTAATTATCAAGGCTGGCATTTGAACCTCTCGAGACTCTCAAAGAGCATGAATGAAACTGGCAGCACTAAAAGGAGAATAATTCTAAGAGTTATCTGCTGAAGCATATTGGGGTTTCACAGCACTGATCTGCAGGAGAAACCACTTGTTTACATTATGATGCATTATTTACCACAAGCATCTTTACATACAGTATGAAGAGAGAGACAACAAATGTATATGTGAGATTACAGAATTTAATCTAGGGTTGTGATAATCCCCCCTGGAATTCCATCCTCTTGAATTCATCAGACTTCTCCTTGGGCTTAGCCCTTGCTTAGCCTGAAATGCCTGCAGAACTCCAGTTGTGCAACTGACAACTTTCTTTTACAGCATGTGCAGCACAAACTAAGGCTGGAAGCCATGTGTGCAGAAGAGGATGCCACTTGTACAACATTTGTGTGTGCTTGCTTCCTGGTGGGCACCTGCACACACCCTTGGCAGGCTCTCCAGTAAACTGGAATCACTAATGTGAGAAAATAGTCTGGAATTCAGGGAGTCAAACCCAGGGATTCCAATGGATTTTCATCCCAAAAAAAGATTCCTCACACACTCCTAATCTTATTGGATACTTTGAAGAATCAACAATAGAGTTGTCTTGGGTCAAGCTTTCAGGGCTTCAGACTGACCCTTGATAAAACATACATACATATCCTGAACTCAAGGCCAGAGAAGTATAGCAAAGCTGCATTTGCCCCCAAATTATTCTGCAGCAAAAGTCACAATATGGAGGTTCCAGGAATGTGCCTGACCTTGGGAATGTCTCCAGGTGCCTTTGGGGAAGCTCCAAAGCTGAGCTTCAGGGAAGCTTGCTGGAACACATTGAGAGCCTCCAAAGTGATGGACATCAGGCAAAACCAGATAAGGCAGTAATAGGTAGATTTAAAGCAAACCATAAGCTCAACAAAACTTGGGGGTAGGGACATCTGAAAAAATCCTGTGAACCAGCTGTCCTCCCTGCAGATCAGATCAGTATTAGAACAATTTAAACAGCTAGGAAGAAGAGTGTGGTGTTTTAGTACAGTAATATTAACAGCTGAGACTCAAACCACACATGCCATGAGGTTTTCCTTTGACATTTTCATTCATTACACAAAGAAGTTACTGAGGCTACAACAGGCCACTAACAACACAAATGTAGCAACATGAGGATCTTTCTTTTCCAGTTTTCCTTCTCCAAATCACCCTTCCCTGAGATGCTCTTGGTTCTGCAAAAGAAAAAAAAATCCTTTTTTTCCCACTGCTGGGTGAAAAGAGCTAAGACAGCAGTAAAGGTGGGAAACTGTTAGAGCAGGAAAACAGAAGACATCCTTTCTCCTGTTCCAGGCTACAGTCTAAGCCACTGCTTTAGAATTTAAAACAGGAAAGGAAATGTTGAAGGAAGGGGAACTATGTCACACATAGATTGAGCTTTATAGTAAAGAAAACTTTGACGGAAAAGGTTCAGAGTCTGCATCCTAATTATGGATGGACAAAACCCCTTGGTGGCTCATTTCCCCCCCTAATCTAGAGTTTAATTTGTCCCACACTGTAAGAATGTCTCCAGTTTTGAGTTTGATTTTTCCTGAATGTTGAGAATTTATAATAAATGAAGGCAAATTAATAAGCATTTTATATTTCTCTCAATATATGCATTTTTCAATGAATTTTAGCTTAATAGTTTTTGCAAGCAATTTTCCTAATACAATTCATATTATGTTATTCACCCAATATACATATTGTTGTACTTTTTAAATTTGAGAACTCCACTGAAAAATTAGAAGTCTAGAAGATTTCACTTTGCATAATAATTTAAAAGAGAGAAAATAGGTAACATCAAATTCAAATGCAGACTGAACAAATTTCTCTCCCATCCTGAATCCCAACATAATAGGAATCCATTTGTTTGCTGCTGGAATCACCAAGCTGAATTCCTTCCAAGAATAACACCTTCCAGAAACCCACAAATGTCATCATTTAGAACCAGAAGGATCCTTATGTCAATTTCATTGCAACCACAAAAGAAACTTGGATGTAATGTTCGTCCCACTTATTGTTGAGCAGAAACAGCCAAATTGTTCTCACAGATGTATTCAGATAGCAAAGAATGCACTTGAGCCTATGATAAATTCTAAATCTAGTCTGACACAATTTCTACTTCATAAATTCTGTTATGGCCACATGGCAAGCTTAACTGCAAGTATGTAGATGGGAAAAGGAAAATTGAGAACAGCAAATGGTCTATGACACCCATAGCAAAAGAACTGAATCCAGCAATTACAAGTTCCAAAGTCAAATTATCCAATACTAGTTATGAGATCCGAACAACAAGCTTCCGGCAAAACAGTATTTCGACATAAAAATGAATGCAGGTCATGGGGATTCCTGAAGAATGCACACTATTTATTTCAAGGTTTATTTTAGAATGGCACAGTGTAATAGCTTAAAAAGAAGAAGCAGAGGAAAGTACTGTTGTAGCCTGAAAATAGTATTGTACTGAAGAAGGGAAAGCAGCTTGCATCTCCCTCCGGAGTTGGTACCAGTTCCACTCCATAAGTTTGTCATTAGAAAATGCTGTACCAGGGCTGCTGTTGGCATACTGACATGCCTCTAAGGAGACTAAATGTGTCACTTCAGCCACACACCCAGACTAGATTGGCACACATCCCAGGATGCTGAGCTTGCGGTTGTGGATCTCTCAGCCAGCAAAATCATGGCTCTGTTATTGCTATCAGTGGCACAGCAAATATTTTTACAACATTATAGCTCTACAGGGTCTAGAAGAGCATGGGTATCCAAATACAGATAGGGAGCCAAGCACCACTTAGAGCTTTGTTTTATAAACAGCACTGTATTTTGGGAAATAGGAGAAACAAAATCCGACTACTTGTGGTTTGTGTTTGGGCACATGCCCAGATTATGGTAAATAAACATAACCATACAATCACATTTGCACCCCATAGATTCTCCTGAGAACTCTCATTCTACAGTCTTTGGAGGCGCTAACTTTGCAGAAACACTCTGAGTTTTATGGGATTCTGCATATGGTTCCCTATTATATGGAAAGTGATTCAAGGGAAATGTAAAAACCTATCCCTCCACCTTTTTCCATATCTACAATTCGTAGCTGAAAATACTGCTACTTAGTCCTAATTTTATGGTTCAGTAAAAACAATGTCTGGGAAGAATTCCCACCAGAATTATGAAAGAGCATAGAATTCCTCAAATGCTTCTTCTATGAAGATTGCAAAATACTAGCTCTTATTTTAAAGCACTGAGTTATGACTTAAGGAGAAAGGGCAGGAAGTACTGTGGTCTTTCTTTCTGTCTCCTTCTCATTTTCTCCCCTCCCTCTCTCTGTGTTTACACACAGACATGCAGACATGAACCAGTGCAAATTTTATGGTAGCCTCAAAATACCAGTGGGACAGAATCCCAGCTTCTGGAATCCCAGCTTCATACATGAGAAAATGCTGATTTGCTTGTGCATAGTTTTGCTCTTCACTGGTAACCTCATTCACAATGCATTAGAACCACTGCTGTTGGAATTAAAGGCAACTCCATTGCACAGCATTTGTAGTGTGTGATTTCTATGTAGTAGCAATTTTTATGTCCATGCATGGTAGACTCTTCATACTTCTGGACCAAAGTCTAAACAACACATACTCAGAGACAAAATGGTTCTACTTGATCATATCAACCAGGAGTTTATCTAGTTTTGAGGGGTGCCTTCTGAGCACTGCAGGTCCTCCCTATGGACTGATTTTAGGATTTTTCCCCCTCAAGACACCTAGTTGAGGAAATCTAGTTTTATCAGAAAGCACTCAAGATACCAGCTGTCACCATAATCCCAGAGTGTTGACCATGAAGTGGAGACTGCAAGGAATAAGTGAAGCACTTTTATAGGTGCCTTTAAAAGTAGTAAAACACACAGGTAAATTAACATAGAATGAGTCACCTTTGGTTAAGCTGTGTCATTTATATTGCTTCTGTAAGCATCCAAATTCTACTGCTTTTAGAAATTAAACTTCTTTAGCTAATAATGTCAAACTAAGCTTTCATGTTCTACCTGATGATGTCTACAATCATGCAAAATTTTGAAGTGATCCAATAAAAATCGCCACAGGTACAGTTAAAACGTGCTGAAAATTGAGGCGCACATATTTCTTTTGAATGTGGGTGACAACTAATGATGTACTTTTTTCAAGTTTGTAAAAGAAATGTGCCTGTCATTGACTTGGGGTAGTTCTGTGCTACAGTTCAAAAATTATTAAGCCTTTTGTTCTGCATGGAGGCCTCTGTTAGCAACTGCTGGCAAAGTTACACGCAGCACGGTGATTGTCCCTCTGGAGCAAGAATGCAGCCAGTAGTCCGTGTTTTGCTCCTCCTCTGTTCTGGCAGCGGGGAAGGGATAGCATGAAATGGCCAACTGAGATAAGAGTGAGGTAATTTTGAAGGCTGAAGGACTTGTCATCACTGATGGAATGGCATAAAGAGGGAATCCTGCGGTTACCCAGAAGGAAGGCTTTCCAAACATATAGGGACATTACTATTTATTCAGTCAATAACTTAGTGCTTGCTTTTTTAGGTTGCATTTTTGTTTTGCTTCAGAACACTGTAACAATACATTTCTTTTTCAAAACAAAAGGGGAATTCAGTGATAAAAACTCTGCTGTTTTAAGACAGGAATTAAGGTTATCTCATGTCGGCTCAAGTTTCACAAAGCCAGGAAATTGGAATCTAAGGCTGATGCTTTCTCAATGTTCCTGTGACCAGTAACGGTGTTCTGCAGTGTCCCACATTGTGCTTGCTTACAGGCGGTGTGCAGGCATGGGTCAGCCGTAGCAAAATGGTATAGTTGCTTCATAAAGATGTTTCATAAAGGACCAGGATAATGGGGCAACTTCACTGGTCCAAGGTTTTCCATCCTGCCCACCTGGATTTGGACCTGAAAGAGTCAGAAGAAGTGGAGGTACATGGAAAGCAAGTTGTAAGAAAGCACAATGTGGGACATTGCACAATGCCACCACTGATCATTGTGTACATTTGTTATGGTATCAGGCTTCATTTCAATTTCTTGAAGAGGTTGTTCTTTGTTCTAGAAGACTGCTTTGGCTTCTGAGGTTGTGTAATAGAACCAAGCTGACAGAAGAAAAAATTGTGGATATGCCAACAAAACATTGTCCCATTTGGATTTTCCTGTTTGATATGAACTCAGGTGATGGATGTGTTAAATAAACCTAATACAAGCCTATTAACATGAAAGAGCAGCTACTTAATGCTGACACAGATAACCATATATAGAATCACTAATTGTTGCACAAATACAAGGTTGTCAGCGAACAAGCAGTTACGCATGGTAGATGGTTCTCATAATCATGTAACAGGATCATTATGCTATTGCACAGCAAAAACCATTTAGCTGGGAAGGTGGTAATTTTTCATCCATGCTGAGAATTTTGACTTAAGGATATAATGTGCATCAGTTTAATAAAATCTAACAATGTAATGTAGGCTTAGTGTGTTGCACTAAGACCGGGGAGATTGAGGTACAAATTTTCACACAGTCATAAAGGCACGTGGGTGATATTGGAGCAGTCATTATCACTCAACATAGCCTACCTCACCTGCTTGTTGGGAGGATAACATGGGAAAGGTTAACTTTACGAACTGCTTTGACCTCCATGGTGAACTTGTAGTGTGTTGTAGATCAGAATGTGGCTGTGGGAGTGTTTCCTGACTTTTGAAGTCCTGTGTCATTGATAATTCAACCTTATTGTGTAAGAGTTTAGTGCTATGCAGACTCAAGTATAAAATGCATTTTCAAAATAAGAGGATTCAGTCCTTCTTTTCATAATATTAGATAGCATTGGAATCATAATCAACAATAAAGGAAGGCTGCAATCTGATACTCAAGTCCCATTGCATTCAGTGATGTTTACTTCTAAAAAGTAAACTACATCCATATTTGCCCAGTCGCCCCCTGAGATCGGCGGGAGAGGCC
>NW_025335440.1:19265916-19327147 GCF_004798865.1 Varanus komodoensis | reverse complement strand
ATCTGGCCAGGGCGGCTTATTTTATAATGTGAGTTTTAATTAAGATTATTTTATATGGATTTTAACTTGTTTTATCTATGTTGTAAGCCGCCCCGAGGCTTCGGCGAATGGGGCGGCATAAAAATGTTTTAATAAATAAAATAAAAAAAAAAAAGGCATGAACGAAAAGCTTGCAAGCCACAGTAGATACTTGCAAGAGAAAGAAAGGCGGGGTATAAATGTAATGTAGTGACAAGAACAACAAGAACAAATTGTCCTAGAATGCCTTGAGAATAGAAGCATCAAGCTGCCAGACTTTAATATAATTTGATAATATGTTATTTATGAAAATGAACATTTTGATTCTGAAACTTTCTGTAACAGATGTCATCATCTTCTTCTTCATTAGCATTAATGTTACTTTTCTCTTGAGAAAGCAATTTACCTTTGTTAAATAAGAAAGGTGTACAATTGCAAGAATTTCAAATGCATGTAGGGGAGAGAGTACACTTAGCAGCTTAAAGAATTCAGGGCTTGATGGGGCTTTTCAGTGTCAAGCTGGAGAAGTTCAGTCTTTATAGGAAATTCACATGCCTTTAATTACTCCAAATCCAGTCCTCGAGTAAAAATGTGCCATCTGGAAGATATTAGAGCCATTTACGACTTGTTTGCTTCCCTACTTCACTGCAAAAGCTTGGTTTCTGCCAACTTTCCACTGATCTCTTCAAAATAATCATTAAAAATGCAGTCTCATTTTATTGGCTGTTATCTCAAAAGTCAAAAGATTTATGAAATTACTGAGTCATTTCTGAACATCCTGATTTAATCTGCTATTTGTCCATTCTTTGGTCTGAGTGCTCTTTTTTGGTTTTATGCAAGCTATTATATTTTTTACAAAATAATGGAATTAATTAAGAAATTGGTTTGGCAGTCACCTTCCTGAAGCACTGTAGAAAATAATAGAATAGTGTGTGTGTGTGTGTGTGTGTGTGTGTGTGTGTGTGTGTGTGAGAGAGAGAGAGAGAGAGAGAGAGAGAGAGAGAGAGAGAGAGAGAGAACCAATGGAAGGCCTAGCTTCTATTATCATTGGTCTGATTCTGTTAAACTTCATTCCTGAGATACTCAAGGTAAGAGTCTCCTTAGAGAAAAAGTTCAAGTATTGTTTTGAGCTTTCTTATTTCAGATACAACACCGAAGAAGCATAGCTATATCCAGACTTAGACATATTTAGAAAAGGCCCAATGAGTCTTTAGTTGGTCAGAATATATTTGCAATACTCCAGTACCAGTTTGAAATCACAGTTCTCTGTCCAGGAAGTTGGTCTCCCTACTATGTCCCTCTCCACAAGAGCACATATTCCTCCCCACAAGAAGGTAACTATAAGACATAGAAGTATATGTTGACATCAAACCTTGCAGTGTGTGTGTGTACAGTATGTATGTATCTCTCCATGCCCCATCTGCTATGCAAATAGACTGGGACTAGTGCACGATAAAACTTTGAAGACATGTGGACTGCACGCTGCATGAGCAACTAATTCTGCCAAGAAAGTCCCAGGTAAACTCTTTTGCAAGCTATCAAGAAAACAAAACATGTTGTGGTTTCTGGAGTTTGTTTTTATGTGTGAGAACAGTAGCTGTTCTTTTAAAGATAACAGCCTACTTCATCAGCTATCAAATCTAATCCATCCATCCACCCACCCATCCATCCTCCATGATAAATACAGATTAAGGAAGAATTTGCAGTACTAAGAGAAAATTAGCTTTGCTTACATAATAAATGTGTGCAAAATGAACACATGGCAGTGAAGAGCATCCATATACTTTGTAGTATGGTCTGGATGCACACAATACAACTCTGTAGAGTTGAGTCTAGAGATTGTCTGGATGGAAGTGCATCATTAAATTGATACTGCCTTGAGTTTCATAATGGAAAAAATGGGCAAATAATTCCTGGGGAGTTGGAAATTCCATTCTATCAATAGAAAAATTACCATTCATATTCAAGCAAAGATACTGTTAGCAGCTACTCTTTGGGCTGCTTCCCCATCATTAAATTTTGGTTTTTATGACATTTCAGTTGTTATTTTGTAAAATGCTTTTAAAATGGAGGTTCAATGGTAATATATAATTTACCATACCAATTTATTTGTATAATAAATACAAATATTGTAAATAAAAGAACAAAGAAATCCATGAGACTAGGCTTGAGTATCTGAGAAAAAGCTGCCAAAAGTGAGAATTCTGGAAATCAAGTGTTAGACTAAAGAGTGTAATATGACTTGGACCAAGAGAAGTTTAAAAACATATCACCCAATTAGTGCAATTTTCTGTAACTGAGTGAACACAACCGATATCCTTATAAAACGAACTCCCCCTCTACTAAATCCATTAACTGTTGTTCTTGATGTGCCTGACTGATTTAATGATTCCGCTTTGGTCTGATGCCATTAACATGAAGCACTGAATGCACTAATAAGGTCTCTTAATTGGTGTGTATAGAATCATCAGGTACTTTCTTTAGCATGACTAATGAATGAAGACTCTAAAGTTTGTACTAAAGTAGGATTTACTTTTCTTGTCATTTTTGGCATGCAAACAAGTATTTCTGGTGATGTAATAACCAAATTCTACCTCACCAGAATTATTTAAATAGTTTATCAGTAGTTATCGGTTATGGTATGTGTAATCATTAGTTAAGTAGGTCAGTGAAAGAAAAAAATACATTGAATTTTTAAAAGATTAATGTCAAAAGTACATGTCAGGCCTTTGGGTTCTTCATCTGTTGAGGATCTTTATCCTCTTTGGCAAATTCAGAAAGATATGATGATAAAGGAGAAGCCAGTCTCTTACAACTAAATCAAGTAGTTTATAGAATTTCCTTTTAGAGTAAGCAGGTAGTGATAATCTAAAATTGTAATGGTATGATTGACAGATATATAAAGAATCCCATTGAGGGACACTAAGAGCATTAAGGCCAAAGCTAAAAATTCAGTTTTCATTATTCTACATCTGGAGCTAGAAGCCTGGTTCCTTCTAGATGTGTTGAATTCCAGCCATGCCCACCCTGCAAGGCCAATGGTTGGGGATGATAGCAGTTGTAATCCCAAAGGATACTGGGTTTCCTACCACTGCTGTACGTACACCCTTTACTAAACGTCAAATTACATAATAGACTCTGTGTGAGTTGACTCTGCAGCATTCATAGACTTATTCACTGGAATACATCATTAATATAGATTAACAACTTCCCCCATATGTCTGTGTAGCCAGCTTGTCTGGCACACACCCACCAGCCAATTACTGCAGACTGCAACATTTAAGTTTTCCTAATATTTTATTGTATTGTTTGAAAGGTAACACTTTGTCACACCAATAGTCTTCACTCTTAAACATGTTAAGGCATTTTGGAAATTACAGGCACATGTCCCTGCGATAACAAAAGTGAGTAAAAAAGCCTGTCAGCTTTGATCTAGATAAAGGATCTAGAAGCAGGACAGTGCTCCATGGAACAGATTCTCCGCAGCAGCCATAAGATTGCTTGCTACAAAGAGTTGCCTAGAGTAACTGCCTCCAACTCTTACACAGGTGGTCAGTGCTGTCAAAGTGCATAGTATGGACCTGTTTTCAGATACCTAGTTTTTCCTTTATACCTAGTCCCTATAGTGCATCTTGACAGCAAAAGAAGGAGGAGACGGCAGAGGATGAGGTGGCTGGATGGAGTCACTGAAGCAGTCGGCGTGAGCTTAAGTGGACTCCAGGGGATGGTGGAGGACAGGAAGGCCTGGAGGAGTGTTGTCCATGGGGTCATGAAGGGTTGGACATGTTCACAACTAGCAGAAGCATAGTGGATCTTATGGAGAAAAATGATACTTCTGCAGGGTGCTGAAGGTTTGTGATTCTAGTTTCTGCTTACATGTTTAGTAGGAATTTCTAGTGCTTACAAATAATCAGCAAAATTTGTTTGATCAAAATGACAGCAGGATAAAAGAAATTGTGTATACGCTCCAGGAAATGATGACCCTATCATAGAGACCTACAACTTTCTTAATTCCAGCTTCAAGTAATTCCAGCTAACTAAAATTCCGTACTTTGGTAGACAAGTGAATTCCTTCCACAATTGCAGGACCTATTCAGGGTTTATATCTTGTTGTGACCCAATTTGCTCTTATAAAAAATGTCAATGAAGGGAAAAAGGTACACAGAATTTTAGGCTACAATCCTCTACTCCTTTACTCGATAGTAAGTCCCATTGCATGCAATGGGAATATCTTCTGAGTGTCTACTGCAAGAGAACAATAATTTCTCTGAACCCTGTTAAGTACTGGTTTGCATTACTTTAGTTTTAAAGTATAGCTTATTGTGATATAGTACCAAATCACAATTCAGTATATAAAAGTTGGTCTTGTTGAGTAATTTTTAGTGCCATTTTTATCGTGTGCACTGTTCAAACTGAAATGTAAATATAGCTCCAGTTATAACTGCATTGATATTATGATAAAACATCCCATAGAAATTTAAAGCCACTAAGCCCAAGTTCAGCTTCTTTGTATCATATATCCTTGGAATGTCACAGCTTTTATGAGTTATGTGACCTTGTGATTTATATGGGCCTTGAGAAATAACTATGTGTTTAGAATGGGGGGAACCCAAGGCCAATAAAACTTCCCAGTAGCCTAAACGCAGGAACAGCTTGTTAGCTAGGGTCAGGCATATGACCCAAAGCATCGTGACAGCTCATTGTTATGACTGCAACGGGGTAGATTCAGACATTTTTTAAAATACATCATTCCCAATGATTTTGCCTCTCAAAAACAATAAAAAGAGGGGCATATGTTGATTTGCAACAGAAATTAGAAGAATATAGTAGGGAACTCTCACGCAAGAATTCCACTTCCTTCTACCCTAGGCAAAGTCAGCTTTCCCCATTGGAAAGAGAAGTGATATTCCTGTCCTCCTTTTGATAGAGCATAAGCTCTGCTTTGCATGAGGCATTCATTATACGTTCATACTCCTTCACTCATGGAAGTTCATGGGAGCTTTTCATGATTTCACCATCCTCCAATGGCTGTCCTACATCTTTTGGATGCTTCTCTCATTTTTTCTCTGAATGGGGGAAAGGAAGTATTACTTTTACCATTGCTTTAAACTCGCCGCCAAACTCCACAGGTATTATTCCTGTTCCTTCGGAAGGTGTATGCTGGGGATGCGGCTGTGATGAGGCAGCAGCTTCGCTTCATACTTCCTTCCATGAGCCATTCTGTCTTGGTTGCTCCATGTGTTTGCAAAAGGATGCGATAGTACTGTCCTTTTCCTCTTCTCCCCATTTCTTTCTGCATAGTTGATTCCACTGCAGCAGCAAGGGGTGCAAGTTCTTGTTGGCAACAAGAAATTTGAGGTGAAAGGAGGTGAAAGGAGTAGGAAGGGAGGAAGGCCACAAGGGCATTCAAGGGGCTCCAGCAACTCAAAGATCCTTCACTTGCTTTCTACTCTCCCTCTGAACTGCATGTCTACTCTGAAGTAAATCAGATTATGGTCAATGGCCTTACTCACAAGTAGACCACATTGACTTCAGTGGAGCTAACTTGCATGGAGAAGGTCTGAAGAGGAGATAGCCCTATGTACTTTGCTTTTTTTTTTTGGAGCGGAAGGAATGTTAGTAGGAATAAATTATATGATTAAAATAACACCATCCCCCATTCATGGTGTTTCTGTGTAGGAAAGGAAAGCTGAGAAATGTCACAATATTGAAATAGTCCCACAGAAATCTTACAGAAGCCCTGCCACACACTCACAGGGAAGCTGTTGAGCTTTTCCAGGATATCTGTTGAGGAGCTTCTGTTCCATGAAGGAAAAGGAGAACCTGCACAGAGCCCCTGGTACAACATGCTTGCAGAGCGGGATGAAAGGGTGTCTGGATGGCTGCAACCATCCTGAGCAAAGCCTGGCTGATGAATTCTCCAGGTGCGTCCTCCCTGCTAGTGCAAAGCTTTGTTACGCTTCCACTGTGATGCTTTTGGGAAGCTCCATCCATAGGTGAAGGGGTTTAAAGCAGCACGTGGCTTCATGGAGGAGAGTGTGTAGCAAGCACACTGTGTACAATTCAGAAGACACCACAGCAGGACAGGGCTGGATTAAACCAGAGGCCTATTTGGTCCTGTCTTTTGCCACTGCACTCACCAACCGGATGTTTATGAAAAGCCCACATCTGGACATGATTGCAGTGGCACTCTCTGGTCATGTTCCCCAGAAATAGGTATTCCGTGCCTCTGATACCTGAGCTAATTACAGGCATTATAGCTATTTATTACTTTATCCTTCAGGAATTTGTCTTTTGATCCATAAGCTGCCCTCTCCTCTCCTCTCCTCTCCTCGACTACCAGTTTTATTCTGGTGTTTTTGGTGAGGAACTTTGTCAAAAGCTTTTTGAAGCTTCACATGCACTTTATCTACTGGATCACCTCGATCCATAAACTTGTCAACACTCTTGAAGAACTCTAAAGCTTATTTTACAAAAGCCAAGATGATTTGTCTTCTGCATGACTTATCCTTTGTAAATACTTGTTTTAAAAAAGGTAAGTTACCCTCCAAATGTCTCTGGAATTTGCATTTCTCCCTAAGGCCTAGTGGTTTTACCTAGTGTTTAAAATTAGATACAATGAACTTGCAGGATGTTTCAACATGGTTTCTAAAGTATGGTCAGCTCCTTCCCTTCTATGCTTTTCTCAGAATTCGATTGTAGACCTTTTATGAATACAGCTGGATTTTATTTGAAAGATGAATACTGATAGATCAGAAACCAGTTTCAAGAAACAGCACCTTGGTTGTAGTAGTTGTCTTTAATATAGACAGCACTACAGTTGTTAAGATTTTTTAAAAAATCATTAATAACTGCATTACATATGAACAGCTCTTCTACTTCATGCAACAGTGTATAGGTGTTGCTAAGTATTTCCTTTTGAAATTTTACAATGTAACATAGCCCCATTTGTTCCATTGTAAAAATATCTAAGAGACAGTATCCTGTTCTTTATTGCATGTCTGAAATGGGAATAACCTTCTCTCTAGACACATAAAGAAATCCCCATTCAACAAATAAAATGTATATAGTCATCATTAGTTGTAAACTTAATTTGGTCTCCTGGGAAATATAAAGCCAGATAGCAGGGTCTCTTTTCTTTTTTCTTTTCTCTCCTGGGAATTAAAATTTAAGAAACTTGCATGCAAACATTTAAGACATTTTGTGCAAGTCATAGCTACAATCTCCAAATCAGCTTATTCCAGAGTTCCTACTGACTCCCACCGGACTGCTCCTGAGTGGGTGATTTCTAACAGCTGCAAAGTCATCAGGATGAATAAACGATTTTGCCAAATTCAATAAACTTTCTTTACTTTTGAGGTCTTGAAATATTTCACTCAATGAGAATATAGGAACTGCTCCTAAGAGATCAAATTTATTCTGTGTAGGCTTCTGTGTTCAGCAGTGTCCAGTGAGATGCTTCTGAGAAATGGCCAAGCGGGGTGTTTACTGCTTCACTTTTTGCACTACCATACACCACTGAGGTTTTGAGTGGGCTTTCCCTAGTAACACCTTCTTTCCTGGGCAGTTTTAGCTAGTCTAGGCCTTCATCAACATACACATGAAAATAGGGCTGTTTCTCTCCCCGCCCCACCTGCTCATTCAATTTATGCCATCAAGCATTTTGTCACCATTCACCTAGTTCAGAAAACACTTCTGAAGCTTTCTGTAGTCTGTTTGGGATTTCACCATCTATGTAACAACATAGTTAAATGGAACTATCTCAAGGTTCATGCCTTGGTGAATAGTATACAATCAAGTTAAATAATTATAAGCCCAATTTAGAGTCTTGAAAGAGTCAATTCCCTAGTTGCCCCTACTGGGAACCAAATATACCAAGAGGTTGCAAGTGAGAATAAGATTTTCAGCCTTTTCCAACCTGAGTCCTCCTAGATGTTCTGGATTATAACTTCTGTTAGCCCTACCAAGCATGGCTGATGGTCATGGATAAGGAGACTGTAGTTAGACCTGTGGGAGATCCAGGCCCGAGAGCCTTTTATTTTTACTGTTTGCATCCTGGTTATTTTTTAAAATGAAATCTCATTTCACATGGTTGAATAAACTGACAAGATTTCACAACTATTAAGAACTAAGCCATCTATCTAAATGAATGGATCTGTAAATTATGCTTTCTCCCAACCTGATTTTTAAAAAAATTCTTAAGTGCATGTTTAGTTCATGGAGAAACTTGTAAGCTGTGGTAAGTTCTTATATTCCACCTATCTTGAGATATTCTATCACTCTCCTTTTGCCATAAAGTATTGTGGAGTGGGTGACTCCAGCATTATGATAGTTTTCTGTTGCCTCAAAATTTCTAGAAAATACGGCAATTATCAAGATAGCACGTGAAATACACTACTGAAACTCACATTCTGATTAATCTAATTTTTGTGTTGTCATAAAAAATAAGGACATAAAGATTTTGAACACTACACCCAGTTTGTAGTCTGTCAGTGCAGTTTCTGATATAAAGTATTGTGCTGTCCTTCCAATTACATCAAACCACCCTATAATAAGCATCATTACAATAACATCTCTTCATAGCACATAAATGCTTGGGGGCATAGACTTGTCTAGATGAACAGGGACTTATGTACGTAACTCCCATTAGTGTTAATAAGAGTTGGCTATGTAATTCCCAAGATACTGGAATGAGACTATTGTGCATCCGCTAGTGTTCAGAGATGGGATTTTTAATTATAATGAGTCTGGCAAATATAGGCTATGATACTGAAAACTCTTAAGTCCTATTGACTTCAATATAATGTCTGCTCAATGAGATGCATTCATAAGATAATGAGTTAGACGCTATAGTGTCTTTTTCACTTGTTTCTGAACAGAGAGATACTCTTTAGCTGCAATCACACGAGGCACGTCACAGTCAGCATGTCTTATTCCAGTGACCTCAGCTGCAGTCTGTCTCCACCCTAAAATCTCCTGAGAGTAGTCCTTCAAAAAACACGATTGTCTCAAGCAAATTAAATTCAGTTACATCAACTACAAACTTAATCTGAGTGACACATAAGAACACTATTGGCTTTATCTTGGTCTTGTGGAAGAAGGCAAATATGTTCAAACAAGCTCCTTTTCTGAAAAGAGGAATCTTTGTCAAGAGAAAAAAAGGAAAGCAGCAAATGCATTACTTTAGCACTGAAGATACTGAATGTGCTTTGTTAGTTATTGTTAGACCAAGTCTAAATACTTAGCATTTTAAGTCTTGGCATTGGGTTTAGATTTATGCTGGATCTACTGCACTGATGGAAGTGGACTGACTTGCCCATGCCTCCTTCCCATGCTAGACCCTGTAGCCTTCTGAAACTGCTACACAGAGTCAGAAGATCCTGCTGAACGGGGCTGGCCCATGGTATGTGTGTATGGGGGGAGGTAAGGATCTTCCAATTTGAGAAGAGGGACCTTCTGTGAGTAGAAAAATACTTCTTGCAGAAGACAGATTCAACTCTTGGACTTCCTAGTACTGGATAAAACTTGCGTATTGCAAAAATGTATGATCTGGATAATAGAAGTTGTTATGTATCTATTAATCCCATTGCTAATGTCCATCCATCCATTCATCATTATAGTGTGCATTAGAAGGTGAATGATCTTTACCAGAAGCTGCCCCATGAATCCTTTATTCACAGCGATGCATTAGACAGGGATGTTGGACTAAAGGCTTAAATCACGTAGGGCATCCAAACATTTACTATTGGGGTGCAATTTTAAAATGGGACTCTCTGTCACTTGTAGAGCTAATAGGTCCATCACACCCTCCTTACATTTCTTGCTCATGAGTCCTAAAGTTAAGTCAGCTACTACCTCCTTCCATTGACATCCCAAAGTTGCATGCAGGGAGCAGCCATAGAAGTTGCACAGCTTACTATTCAGCCTTGCAAAGTGTTGTGAGTCTCAGGTGGCATTCTACCTTCTGTACCATCTTCACAAAGGATTGAATCAGGATTGATGCTGGAGCGACTGTGATGAGAGGAATGGACTTCCTTACTCCCTTCTTCCTTGGCAGCTCCTCCAGCCTCATGAAAATGTTACACAGAGAGTCAGGAGACCCTGCAGAATGGGGTACACTGTTCTGTAGGTGGGTGTGGTTCAGCAGCCTCAAATGGCTCAACAGAGCCAAGGGCGTTTTGCTAAGTCAGATTTCGCAGAACCTCTTTTAGCAAAATGTCTGAATTCCATTTTGAGGGCACTTTCTGCGGGTGCTTTCCATTAATGGAATCGGCTGCAGGCAAAAGCTTAAAGCTCTCGCTGCCAGAAACCAAGCCTTACGAAAGACATGTTGACCCCTTTTAATAGAAAAAGGCACCAAAGTTAGTGTTATGCCCAAATAGTCAACAAACCCCCAAACAATTTATGTTGGGGGGGGAGGGTGCAATCAGCAGATGGACACATGTATCTGGGAAACCCCAAAGGGTCAACTGGGAGCCTTGAAGTTCTGCATTTATGCACCAGGTCTGATAAACCTTTGAACTTTGGCCTGGTGCTCAGTTTGAGCATTTTATTATTTGGGTCAAGAATCAAAAGTGCTCATACTATTTGCTTCAGAACACTAGACCTACAGTGGTTCAGACATGTGGAGAAGCAATATAGGATGAAGCAACACACCTGTGCACCACAAGATCTGGAAGAACTAATCTGGTACATATAAGGTCTTACAAACACTGTGGTAATTACTAGCAAAATGTTCCTAGGAATGTAATTAAGACTGCATTGCTACCACATGAATAAGTACAAGAAGGTTGCATAGCACATCTGTTATTGAATATCCATACACTGCTTTAGCAACTTTTTGTGAAATTTAGACATGGTGTTATTAACATTGCTTGAAAGAAGTACAGATCTGTTTTGTTCTTTTCTATCAGGGCTCATCAGCACTACCTAAGGCACGTTTCCAATTCTTGTCAAATTACTCATATTTCAGTTAATGCTAAAATAACCTATCATGGAGCCTGCAGCCTGTGCATGCTTCAGATATTTTTGAATATTTCATTAATATTTACAAATGTATGCCCACATTTTCAATAGCTGTTTGCATGAACTGCAGAATGCCAAAATAGCAAAGCTGAAATCTACTTTCTGAATAATTGTTATGAGCCAATAATAAGAAGAACCTGAGAATGAGAGGGAAAGATTGCTCATGAGGTGTGCCTTGCTATTGTTAAAAGCAAGAGAGCATCTCAGCTAATGGTTTAAAACAGAGTCTCATGGTTTGACATTTAATGGTCTTTTTGAGCACTCTGTCTTCTGGTTCCCTGTGTTGTATGCCACTGTAGGGTGCTGTACATAGAAGGTATGGATTAAATACCATGCTTATTCTGCAAGGGGAACTTTTAGTGGGATGGAAATGAAATGTGCCTTTAACAAAGATATGCTCCCTAGGTGTCTGAAGCGAGCAACCTTTATCTAGAACTTCTAAAAGCTTTCCAAGCACAAACCAATCCATAAAGCTGCCAACTTCAAATTTTCAGCTATTATAAGGCATTAACTTTTCAACATCTTTGTCAATTCAGTCAATGCAAATGAGGACCTGAGACTTAAATAATGCATTCTGTAATAAAATGTATCTAACAAACTCTACTTATGAGAAACAAACCATTTATTGATTCCCTTTATCTTGCAATTGGTTCATCTATATGTCATACATCACTAGGTGGTGGCACTTTTTAATTTTTTTTTTCAACTTCTAACAAACCTCAGTCTGAGAAAAAAATACATGATCTGCTTTGTGAAAGAGAGTAAAACGGAAAACTATGGGAAACTAGGAAAATCAATTATTATTTATTTGTAGGGTTTTTTGTATCACTAAGGCAATGTTCAACATGTCAAATAAGAACAACATTAATAGAATAAAAATAAAACCATATTGAAGCATTGGATTGCAGAATGCATACAATGGGTTGTTAGTCTAAGTTACGCCCCATTCATCTCAATGGATCTATTCTAAGTAGTAATAACATTGGATACAACTGAAACATAGGAGATGGTTTGCCTGGGAGCTTTCCAAGTGGGGATTTCTGAACAGGAAAGTCAAAGCGGGGATTTTACCCTCTGCAGGGTATTTCTCTATACATGACACTTATTTTGAATTCATGATTCTTTCCTCACATGTATTTGTGGGAACATTACATGATACTTTCATCTTACACAGTCTCTCCTGTGCTTTCCAAGCATTTCTCCACTGTTTTTGAACAAGGATAATGAACTGTTATTTAATAATTAACTGTTATTTAATAGTACGACTGAATGCCACAGTTCCAGCTAGAACACTGTTGCTTTACATTCCAAAACAATATACATGCTATATACTGCACATAAAACAGCAGGACAAGAAAACATACACAGACGGGTTAACCAGCCAAGCTAAGAGTCATGCAGACAATACACACAATACACTTCTTTCAAAAGGTCAATAAGAAGGAGCATCTGTGTACTTCTGGGAGAAATAATTCCTCAGTTTTGGACCCTACTATCTAAAGGTCCTGCTTCTAGCTGCTACATTTTTCATGCTTGTGGAGCTGGCACATGAAGCAGAGTCTAATCAGATGATGGACTGTGATGTATTGGTACTATAATGGGAAGCTTTAAAGGTAAGCACAGCCACCCTGAATTCAACTGGAAACATCCTGGCTCTCGGTGTAGTTGAAAGAGTATTAGCTCTATGTGTTTATATCTTCCCACATTGGCTAGTAGACATGTAGCAGGATTTTTTAGGATGAAGATACTCAAAATGTCATCACAGATCACTTCTCTCCATGATCAGAGGAGGTACCATTCACAGATTCCCCATGTCCTGTCCTGAGCCTTCTACGAATTCACCTGCCAGACGAGTCTTGAGGCGTGGTTCCTTTCCAATCCATCTTATCACCCCACATGCACATCTACAATTAAATGCATGGCTTGCATAAAGGTTAAAAAGTAAAGGTTTCCCCTTGACATTAAGTCCAGTCTTGCCTGACTCTAGGGGGCGGTGCTCACCTCCGTTTCCTGGCCGAGGGAGCCAGCATTTGTCCGCAGACAGTCTCTGTGGTCATGTGGCCAGCATGACTAAACACCGAAGTGCACGGAACGCTGTTACCTGCCCACCAAAGTGGTACATTTTTATCTACTTGCATTTACATGCTTTCGAACTGCAAGGCTGGCAGGAGCTGGGACAGAGTACAGGAGCTCACCCCGTCTGTGGATTCGAACTGTTGACCTTTTGATCAACCAGCCCAGCGGCACAGTGGTTTAAACAACTGTGCCACCTGCAGTCCCTGCATGGCTTGTATAGTGCACATCTAATATTGAATATATAGCTTGCAACCTTTTAAAGTAGTTACATATGGAACGTACTTTTCTCCCACTTCTTGTTTTCCTGTTCCAGATTTATTTTCTCCAATACTTGTGAAACTACCTCTAAGCTATTGCTATTTTTTGCATTTCAAATAGACAACACTATGCTGACTTTTGAAAATGCCTCTTAGCATCCATTGCCAGAAAAACCAAAAAATCGCTTTATAGGCTTTTCTTTTCTTTCTTTTTTTTCTGTTTGCCCTATCCAATAAATGAGCTTCCAAGCCCACCAAACTCATGGAAACAAATAAATAAAAAATCATAACAGCTTTCACATGCCAAATATTTACGTCATTCATGTCATTTAGAAAGTATGTCCACAAAACAGTTCCACCTCACTCACGCCACCCAGTTGCACTTGTACACCCTCATTGCCCTTGCGGCTACAGCAACAGAAAACTGTGCCAATTCCACCATGAGTGCAATTTCATTCTGACTTCCACTAGGGAGTTAATCTGGCCCATTGTATTAAGTGTTTGCCATCTGTTAAAGCGCAGAACAAAACACCAAAGAAAAAGAAAACTCAGACTAAAGCAGTTCACTCACATACTAAGTATGTGAACCTAACAGAGTCATGGGAAACTATCATTTTTCACATATGCATGTGAATCAGTTCCCAGACTTTTGTGGACAGAAGGATGAATGAAATGAGAGCCAGGATGTGTTAAGTGATCTGCGGATGAAGTGGTGTTTTTTGTTGTTGTTGTTTGCATTTGGACTGGGTGCACAGTTTATTTAAGTATATTAAACTTGTGAAAAAGATCCCTAGAACACAAACTCTATATATCTCTTCTCAACCTCTACAATTACAACAACAAAAAAAGAAAAACAAAAGTAGGCTATTTGGAATAAACCTCCTATCCTTCTGTTCTCATCTGCTAATGATTAACAGTCCAAGTAACATTAATTTTAGTTTTATTTAGGGTTGAATCAATCATTTTCTGGCTTCACTTTTCAACTAAAAAGTAGTAGTGGGGAGAGGGAGAAAGACAACACTCATCCAAGTCCCTTAATTGTATATTTTTCATGACTGCTTACAACATTAATCTGTTCCCCTTTCAGTGGTTATTTTCTGCCTACTTGATTTCTTTTCTATCCATCCTAGCCTATCGGGGATCATGTGCTGGATGTACTCGATGTGATGATGTCACAATGTGAAAATTGTGAAAATTTGGTTTTCTGTCATGCCAGTAAATGAAATTCATTTAGAATGACAGCAGTACTTCCTCTGTAAGTCACACCAGTAATTACAGAATGAGAACATTCAGTCCTTTCAATAATGCCCCTCCACATGAATTATTGAAAAACTTTTCATTAAGGTAAAGCATTGTTTGTTTGTTTTTTGCATTATTTGCAGTGAGGGGGGCAAAACAGCTTCCTCACTGATTCAGTCCTATTTGTTATGTAATATATTGACTTTTTTCCTATAAAAATCCAAATGGATGTTCATTCTTAAATCAATAACAAATTAAAAATATATTTAAAGAAATTAATAAACAATTAGGTAAAAACAGACTTCATGTATAGGATATTTATTTACACTGAGACTTTTATGCATAGACTGGGGTATTAATGGTATAAATAAATAAATAGCAAGAACAACAATGTTCTACAAGCAGTAAGTACCTTGAGACATAACAAAAATATGAAAAGGCCACTGACAATAAATGATGATATGATTCAGAAAAGCTAAACACGTTTAAGTCCTGCTGACTTAAGTGTAAATGTTTACGCGCATGCTTGGATTGCTCACATTGAAATGCTGAAATTTAAATTTCCTTAACTTTGTATAGCATGTACTCCAAATATCTGTCTAATAGCAGAAACAAAGCACATATGCATGCTCAGAAACACATGTTTCCAAAGCCATGTTTTACAAATTAAAGGCATTATGAAGTTACAGAATCTCTGCTTTGGAATGTTATGAACTAGGTTGTTCTGAAATGCATATGTAACATCAGATTGTGCTGTATTCCGTGGAGTGCTGAAGAAATTGAAAAAGACTGTTCCATGCATCCCTAATAAAGGATAGATCTATCAGCAGCTATTCACTAAGATAGCCAGATTAAATATCCATGTTCAGAAGTCACGTATTTCTGGATAGTCAATGTCTGAGAAAGTTATTCCCATATCTCTTCTGTTTTAACCCAGGGGCCTGGTTCAGCCAAGGTACCTCACTTTAGATTCAAGATTACTTAGGAAGAAATGAAACCATCTGTGTCAAATATAATACACGGTTTATTGAATACCCATAGAAATGAAATATTGGTGCTGATTAGCAATAAACAAGTGCAAGAAAAGCTTACAGATGTCACTTTGGTCAAAGGAATTTCTGATGTGACAAATGTTGCTCCAAGGGCACTGCTTACTTGGAAACCTGGCCTGTTGCTAGTTCCAAGTGGAAAGTCAAGGAACAGTTACTTTGCCATAGATTTTATACAATTCCTCTCCCCCTCTGTTCCAGAGGTTTTCAGTAGACCCAAGTTAATCCTCATTCTATTGAGAAAAAGGAAGGAGGATGAGTAGGAAGTACAGAGGTACCTCGGCTCACAAACGCCTCAGTTCATGACCAAATCAGGTTGCGAACAAAAATTTCATAAAAATTTTGACTCGGGTCGCAACCTCTGCATTGGGTGGCGACTGCGATCACAGCCATCTGCCCCCCCCCCGGGGGCGGGGGGGGGGGGGGGGAGATGGCCAAGATCACACCCGACTTTCCTGCATGAGTGCGCTTGTGATTATGCCTGTCTTTCCTGCAGGAGCGCAAGTGCGATCTCGGCCATCTCCCCACACAGCATGATCGCGCCCATCTCTTCCCCCCAGCACGCCTGCGTTTGCACCCGTCTCTCCCCCCAGCATGCCTGCCTTCGCGTCTGTCTTTACCCCCAGCGCACCTGGAATCGCACCCGTCTCCCCCCGCAGTGCTCCTGCGTTCGCACTTGTCTCTTCCCCCTCCAGTGCGCCGGGATGACAGGCATGATCGTGGTCATGTGGGGGGGCGGGGAGATGGCCACACTCGTGCTCGGGGTGGGGGGGAGATGGTCGCGATCTTTGTTGTTGTCACTTTGGAAACATTTTTCTGATTAAAAATAAATAAATTACAGAACGGATTAATCTTATTTACATTGAACCTTGTGGGGAAATTTAACTTGGCTCACACCAATTTGGGTCACGACCAGTTCAGAATAAGTTCAAACGGATTAAGTTTGTGAGCCAAGATACCACTGTATCTGTGACTACAACTAATGGGCTGGACATTGGAAACAGTTCATACTTAACTTGTTGCCACAATGTCTTACACTTATCAATCTCAGTTTATTTGCCATGAACAACTTGTGAATTTCCCAGAAATAGCTGGCTGTTTGCTGTTAAAATGGACCTTTCGACTGATCAGCAATCCAGTTCTTAAGTTCCTACGTTTTGACATTCATGCTAACATGCTAAAAATGTAATTGTTGGAATAGTAACTCCTACTATTTAAAAAAATTAACAAAAAGCCATCCAGAAAAAGATATCTCGATCTTCTGTCAGCAAGTGCTTTAATTATAGAATGTTACTACTAATTTGAATTAGGAAACATGAGCATAATTAACCTAGTAGTCTGGGTTCAGTAAAGATGCTGTTAAATACAAATTACCACACATGAAGTCAAGGCTAGGCCATTACTTAATGCAAGTACCATATTCTGTCTCAAATTTTCAGCTTGTGCAATTTTATTGCTATTAAGAATACAGACTATTGCATGATAATTCCATGATTTTCATTGCAACTTATATTGCCATTTTCATTCTTGGCAATAGTGATATATTTTGTAATATATTTACTGCATATAACACATGGTAATAATGTTGTATCCAATATTAGTCCTACTTAGAGTACTTCCATAGAAATGAATAGGACTTAAGTTAAATTAATACTTTTTAGCTGCTTGGTTGATCATACTTTTTTAACTAGTGTAAGAAGTGATTTAAGAAATCATTTAACTCCTACATTTTTCAAAAAACAAGATATTTCTTCAACAAATTCTTTTAAACTCTATTACAGTGCAGCCGTGTTTACAGTTCTGTTTACAAAGTCAAAGGTTAAGTGCAGCACCCATGATAGGCTATTAACAAAGTAAAGAACCAAAACAGTTGGTATGTATGAGTCCTAAACACTTCATATTTTAAACACTTTGCTCCTAGAGTGGATTGCATCTAAAACCTATAGCTGATTTTTTAAAAAGCTGTTAAAAATACTATAAGCCAGTGAATATTAGATTTAGTAGTCCATGGCTTATATTCTATGTACATGCCTTGCAGAAGGTGACATTCTGAGGTTTGATTGATAAGACTAATGAGAGCAGTCAATGACTTTTTATAAGAAAAAATGTTAAATAGATCATAGAATTAAACACAGCGTTAAGAGCTTTATCTTTACAAACATTAATGAAAACTGAAACCTTTAAAACCATTATTCCTTTCCCACAAACTTCATCAAACCTTTTAGCTAGAATTTCTGCTTTGGGAGAGATGGTATTTCCTGCTCCATTCCTTATGCTACGTGACTTCAATTAATATCAATCCATATAAATATTTTTCAGTGTAGTTTAAGAGGACTAATTGTGCAGCAGCCCTGACATTTTTGAGGCAACATTATAGGAATGTTGATAAATAGGATAAGATAAAGGCACAGTGCATTTTTCCTCTGACAAAAGGAACCTTTGACACCTGTTAGTTCTGAAACAAAAATATTATTTAATCTGAATACATGCATATGTACAATGTACAAAATTTTAAAACCACTCTATTTTGCCATCCACTGTAGAAATCACCATCAAGTTTTTAAAATTTAGAATATATTATGATTCTATGAATATAACAAGATATAGCTTCTTAACTGCTAATATAAACTGAACTGCTGAATAAGTGAAAAAAAATCAATGATCAACTAAATATCTTCCCATATATTTCCTCTCATATATGCCTCCCTGGACCTTCAGATCATCCACTGAAGTCCTTCTCTGGGAAGGCCATGAGGGGAAAGGCCTTCTTGGTTGTGGCACCCTGATTCTGGAACCAGCTTCCCAGAGAGGTACTGGCGTCAACTCTTTATGCCTTTACACTAAAACCTTTTTATTTTCCTGGTATTTTAATTGTTAAACTTGGTTACACTATTTTATACTACATTTCATTTCTACTGTTGTTGGGTTGCTGTGGGTTATTACTATTTATTGTTTATCACTTACTTTTTATTTATCTGTATTTAATTGAATCTGGATATCAATTGGTGTTTTATGACTGATATATTTATATATTTATGTTATCTTGTTATTATCTTGAGATCATATTTATTTCATGTTATCTTGGGTTCTTTTTATCTTTTCTTGTAAACCGTTCAGAGAGTCATGTTGCTTACTGTGGATGGTATATTAAAGTTTTAATTAATAAATAAATATATTTCTGAGAATTTGATCTGAATACAACTGAATAAGGGTGATAGAAACATTTGCTTAGGCTCCACATATGCAGGATAGAATAAATACCTCTGCAATTTGGTTGAAGCCAAATATGTATTTTTGTTCAGTAGTTGGAATTCCATCATATGCAGTTAAGCAGAAGGCATTTAGTAAATTTAAAGAAAATTTAAAGAGCTGTGAGAAAATCAGTGACTCTAAGTAGTGTGATTAATTGTAAGCTGGAAGATCAGATAGAAAATTGTGTCTCAACTATGGCTGTCTTACACTGGTTGGCATACTTGTCAAAAATCCAATTCCTAAGAGCATAGGAACTGAAACGTAAATATTTTCCATGCAAAGAATATGAACCTTTCATTCATCTTGATACTTCTGCATTCATCTTCCAAACCTCAGTTGCTCCTGCTAACATAGCTTGGGGAAGGAATAGTCCTCTAAACAATTTAATCCACACAAGCATTTAAGGTAAAAACAAGTAAGTTCTTGCTGCTACTAATGGAAGGCTTCAGCCCTCACATGGGCTACTGGGAACCCTGCATGAAATTCTACTAACTTCCTGTGAATATATTTTGCAGGAGTTCTGAATTAGCTCCTTCTCCCCATATTTCTGCTGCATATACCAGTTGAGCTATAATTTTAGTTACAAAGAACTTTAAAGAGGAATTTATTAACTGAGCTTCTCTAGTATTAACCCCTGCCCTCCTCAGAATTTAAATTTTATAGCTTGGTGACTTCTAGATGTTGCTTCAAAATGTAACCTCAGATATTTGAACAGACTTACTTGTTCTGTGACATCCAGATCACGTCACCAATTATGCTTTGGGTTCCTTGTTCACAATACCATGGTCTTAATTGTGGGGTAAGTAATCTCTTCTTCTTTGAAAAACTGTGCCCAAAATTAGTCAGCAGTCTTCTGAGGCTGATTTCATTCAGTGATAGCAGCACCAAATGGTCTGCCTGAAGCAAAATTAATATCTTATGATTGCCAACTGATAGAGGGTAAAAAGAGAGAGCCAAATCCAGGGATTAAATCAATATGCTGGTTGAATAAAAGGGGTGCCAATATGAAGACTTGTTTTACCCTTTGATTAATAGGGTTTGGTTAGGACACCTTGTTTGCCAGTCCTCACCAATGAAAAATCACTCCCAATCTATCAAGTTGAAGGCTGGTGAAAAATCTGCAAAAATTGAAAAACTGTATTTATTTGGGCACTTGATTGACTAGCAAACTAGTTGGACTAATACATCTAGTTGAGTGATATATCATACTTCTCAAAATAAATTTCAAACTGTAATTGGAGCAGTAATTAACAGTACAGGTTTGTTTGTTTTGTTCTGTTTTGTTGTCACAACCTAGCAAAAGAAACCGTTGACATATCTTTGAAACATGCTCAATGCAAACATGGGTGTGCAATCTGATAACTGGCTTCATATGGTCATCCCAAGGTCTGCTGCCATTCTCTGACATATCATATTCTTAGCTGAGCACTACATACTGTACAAAGAATGCAGAATGTAACTCGTAGCATGCAGAAATAGGAGGTTTGGCTCCTATAAAGGATGAGCAAGAATTTTTTCCAGTTCAAGTTTGCTAAGTATTTTCAAAAAATTGTGATGCTTTCCATATTTAGCACCAAAAGAACTTGCGATTAAGAACATTCAAATGTGAGAAATGGAAAGATGTGCATTCCTGCCATGGCTTTCAGAGCATAGCTCTCAAAAAGCTTGGTTTGAATCCCTTACCTTCCACTGTGGTAAGGGTAAAGGGGAACTGCCAGACAGGTTTGGCAGGTAGGCAGATGACGTATGGTTCTACCTACTGAATTTAGCTGGTACAGATTGATGAGAACTTTGTTTCCATTCATTTCGGATAAGGATTCATTAAAATTCACTACATTCTTCATATTTAGGAGGGAAAGAAAGAAAAACTGACAGGTTTGCCTGTTTTTAATTTCAGTTACAGCCTTATTAAACAACAGCACTTTACAGTTTCATCAACAGTTTCTATTTCCCATGGTGGATCACAATATCAAATTGTCCTTGCTAAGAAACCCAAAAGCATATTTATTTCAGCTGCATCATGTCCTTTATTAAATGAAGACTAATGGTATCCGTTGCACATTACTAAAAGTTTAAATATACCAGTACAGTTTATTAAAGTCTGGAAATGAATGTGACTGTGCGTGTAAATCATCATGTTCTTCCCCTGCCCACAAGTAAAATTTTAGCTTCAGAGAAATATGCAATAAGGTTGCCATCTGTATAATTTTATTCAGGCCAGATAGACATTTTCACAGTGTTCCCAGACTGCTGCATAGCTTAGCCATTAGCAATTACAAACATGGCTCAGTTATTAGCAATGGGATGTCTTCCTCCAGTTCATATCGTCTGTGCCTCTTTTATTTATTTTGGAGGAACAATGGGGATAAAGTATCTCTGCTGGACTTTGACATGATGTTTACAAAGGCAGATGCCTGTAGTAATCAAGAGGCTATTGGGGGAAGTGTAGAAGGAGGATGCTGTTACAACCACTAAACGTTGCTTTCATCAGAGTTTGACTTGTACTCAAGGGTTACTACAACAAGGCTCTTTCAGAAAATACAAAAAGATAAGGCTGGAAAGCAAGAAAACAGCCCCAGACAGTAAAAGATTAAATGTCTTTCCCTTTCTTACTTTAGTGAATGCAGAAGCTTTCTTGGGCAATAATTATAGCTCATCAGAGACTGACATACATAGCACACCCATACATATGTGTATATATAAAAATTGCCAGACAACCAAATACGCTCTTGTTGTTTTGTTACCTGGGGTGCAAAGAGAACAGATCTGGGTGTGGAGCAAGAAATATCCCTTTGGCATAATAAGGCAGGATATGAATGAGCTTTGCTACAAAGTCTCTTCTTTCTCAGCATACATCCCTTTTTCATTAAAACTGGGAAACCATCATTATTATGTTTGGGGGGGGGGAACCAGCATCTTAAACCAAGCTCAAACCATGGTTTAAGTTCCTGGCATGTCCAAAAATGGGAGTGTATGGTTAACTGAAAACTTCTGACTTTCCCAAGTGCACTCAGAAAGAGGCAAGTCTGAGTCGAGCCAGGGAGGTCAGACTAGATGGCCCAGGAGGTCCCTTCTGACTCACTCTGTTTCTCTGTTTCTATGAAGCATGTTTTTCAAAGGTTTCTCCATATCACGACCTTTAAAGTTGAGGTTCAATTATCCAAACTGGGATGTTGTATCGAATCCTATCTGATTCCCCTCAACAGATCACTTGATAACTACAAATGTCTCTTAACAGGAATTGAGGAAAATAGCATTCCTTCGGTAATATAGAAAATGGCCAAATTCACACAGTCCTTGTAGTATAAAAGCTACCAACTAAAGAATGAACAGAAAGAAGGTTTGTTACTTTTTCATCACTATTCATACAATTCCTACTTCTGTCAAAGTCATTAGTCCTCTTAGGTGTTCAAAGTGAAGGCAGCCTCTCAGAATGAAGAGACTGAAGTGCTGAATGTTCCAGGATGACTCCCACAGAACTGGGGTCATTAGGAGTATGGCTAAAGTGTTCAACTCCTTGTCTCGTCATCATGCCTTCAAGTGAAAACTTGAAGAGGGTTGCTGACACTACTACAATGGAGTTTCTGACAAAACCCCAAATCCCTTTTTTTAAATATAGAAGAGTAATTTTCTTTGACATTTAAAAAGCATTCAGATTGTTTGATGCCATATGGTAAAAAGTTACAGCTGCCTAACAAAGACAGAACCCTAATTTTGTGAAGTTCTTTCCTGTACCCTACTTAACCAAAACAACAGGCTGATTCATAGCTACCCAATTATTTGCAATAGAAAGGGGGATTCTCTCTTCTTCCACCCCCTCGCTAGCTAAAACATATTAGGAATTTGGGATCCCACATCCTCAGCACTTTGCAGGGGAAACATTCCATAAACTCCCCTTATACTAGCCCACCCAGGCACTAGTACATACAACTCACACATGTAAAACATTTGATGTACTATGTCCAGGACTGGGCTTTGCTCACAAGACTTGCATTTATGACCACACTGGAAAACAATAAATGGTCATCTCTTAGGAACAATCAGAATAGTGACCCTTTTCTTAAGCCTTTATAGAAAATACTGCATAGGTATTCCTTCCTTTGTGGGTTTAATGCTTCTAGAGAGAATGTAAGTACACTGCATGCTAGAAATTGGATTATTTATAGAAGAGGCAGCTAAACAGCTGCATTACATTTATTTTTAAAAGTTTAACATGCAAGTTTAGCAACTACTATTTATTGTAAAGGGAGGAGGACAAGAGTTGTGTGTTCAGGCACAAGGTTGTTTTACCAATTTGTTCACATCTATCAAGTTTCAACTAAAATCATGTCTTTCCTGAAGTAGACCTACATAGATCATATTCTAAGATGCTCAATGTTTTTGTTTTTGTTTTTTTGTTTTTTGCTACAGGCATTAACTAAGACAATACCACTAGTTTGTTAAATATGCCAAAATCTTTAAAATCTTTTGCAGCTCAGTTTAGGTTATGCATTTCTTTTTCTATGGGAATAACTCATGCTCTGAAAGTTCTCAGATGCAAACATAAATGTTGACCTTCTGTACTGAACTTTGGGGTCTAAAGGATGTATTCTGTTGTCTCGAGAGGCAAGCCAGCAGGACTCTCTGAGAGAAGGAGCCATTGGCTGCAAAGGGCCCTTCTCTTGCAATGGAGTTCTTTCAGAAGCTGCTCATGTGTTGCAGCTACGTCCTGCATAGGGGCTTTGTAGGCTCTGGTTTATAACCTTTAGTTTAGGGGTATTAGCTGCTCCAGCCTTTTGCATACTTAGGTTCAGTCATCAATTCAAAGGGAGATTGTAGTCAAGAAATTCAAAGACGACTAGAACTTCAAAGTGCAGCAATGAAGGAACTAGAAATGATAATCAAGTGTAAGGAAATTTATTGGAGACCAAGACAAGATAATCCAGACTATTGTATTTCTGATTACTATGTATGGGTGTGAAAACTGAACATTGAAGAAAGCTGCCAGGAAGAAAATGGATGTGTTCAAAACATGGTACTGAAGGAGAGCTTTCAGATACCCTGGACCAGAAAGATGAACAAGTGGGACATAGATCAAATCAAGCCAGGACTTTCCCTAAAAGCAAAAATGACAAAACTAAGACTGTCACACTTTGGACACATCATGAGAAGGCAAGACTCACTGGAGAAGTCAACCATGCTAGGGACTGTCAAAGGTGGAAGAAAGGGAAGACCAAATATGAAATTGATTGGCTCCATAAAGGAACCCACAGCCTTTAATTTTCAGGAGCTGAGCAGGGCTGTCATGGATGGGACATTCTGGAGAGCAGTCATCCTTCACAGAATCACCAGCAAGACAACTTGATGGCATGTAACAACAATTTAAAATGTAACATATGAATTTGAAAAATAAACACAATAATCAACCAGGATCCATGGCTGCCTGTGGTTACTTCTAAGTTTGTGTCCTTTGGGTAAGGACCAAAGCATAATTTCTCTTAATTTTTGCAGGGATTAAATAGCACTAGGACAATAGAACTATAGTTAGGGAGACATACAGCTCTCAAACTACATATCCTACATTTTCCTGAACAAGGCCACACATGTGGCCACAGGTCAGACTAGATGGCACGGGAGGCCCCTTCTGACTCGCTCTGTTTTCTATGTTTCTATGTTCTGAAGTTGTAGCTCATTGTTCAAAATACTCTGTTCTAGCATGGCTTCTGAATTGCTCCAGCAGATCTCACAAGTGCTTAGAGTATCTGAGCATTGATTCAAATATAGGGAAGTAAGTTTATGTAGGTATCTTCAGTGATAATATACAGGTTAGCCCTATATTTTTTCCCACAGTAATGGGCTTGCAGCTCTGTTCTTCCCTCTCTTCTCCATGCTGTTGGCTCTGAGCATCATAAATAACCCTGAATCTTCCATGAGTATAAGAACATAAACTTATTGAGAAACTTTTTGAAACCATGTGACAAAATGGCCTTCCATGTTCTCCTCCACCTCCGAGATAAACTTACATGCACCAAATCCAGGAGGTGATTAAACACACACACTTCATTCAATGAGCTTTTTTTAATGGAAAGGCAATGCATTTTTATTTTGCAGAAGAAAGTTAGCCATGTATGCTATATTTCATCCAATGCAGTTTGGCTGTCAGCCCTCCTGTGCAGAACCATTCTCTGCACTTTTTTTTGTCTTTTCCCCTATTTTCTTCACCGACATTCATTTTTAATAGTAGCTTTCAGTTCAGTTTAGAGGGAACTTAAAAACATGGAGAACAAAGAGCTTAAGACACAAAACATAGAGGAAATGTGTATGTAAGCAGGGGGTGGGCAATATAACATCCTTTATAGCTGCTCTGAGGAGGTCAAAAGCTGATACTTGAGCAGATCCAACTGCTGCTCACTTAGTAAAATAATAAATAAATAAATGGTGTAAACCCTCGTGACAATACAAACAAATGCAAAGCAAAGCAAAACCAGACATGTCATTAAAACAAAAGAAACCACAAAGTGGAAAGAAGCCATGTGCCACATACTTCCAGCCAGAGGCATCCCCCCACTCAAAAAAGTAACAGGTCTACAAGTTCAAACTGCCCAAGATGGCTTTAAAGTGATCTCAGCCCCCTCCACAGAGCCATTACTGTGTCACTGCTGTTCGGTTCACGGCTCCCTGGGGGAACACTTCGTTAATGCAGAACGGACTACTTTCATACAGACAATAAGTGTGCACTTGAAATTACTTGTAAATGGATGACATTTGCTGTTCGGCTTTCAGTTAGAACCGAGCCTTTTATAGAGTCTTTTCATAAGTAGCACATGTCTGTTGTGCAGAGGGTTTCTATTTCATTTTTGATTGTTCAGAACTTTCTACCCATTCTGCTTGAAACCTCACCAATTAGGGGTGATCCTGACAGGGTGTTGCTCCCATCTTGTAGTTTTACTTACAATAGAGGGGGTGCTGAAGTTACATCTTATTACAGTCAGGTTGCCAGCCCTCCTCGACATCAGGTGAAACAATTGTGCCAGTTAATCTTACTCGTCTACATTATTTATTTTTACCCTCATATTCTGCCTTTCCTCTAAGAAGTTCACGTTTCTCACCCCTCACTTTATCCTCACAGCAACCCTATGAAATGGGTTAGGTTAACAGCAGTTGGCTCTAGATCACCCAATGGCTGAGTAGGGATTTGAACCAAGATTTCCTCCCACTCTATCACTTTAGCCACCATACTGAGAGAAACAGACCAAGCACAGCTTCCTATTTTTGATTAGAATGAAAGAGCCTATTATGATTATAGAAATACTTATAAAAACACGGGCAGCAAGCATTTTTAAGATGAGCACTGCTACTACTCATGCATATAGCCTGAAGAGCCTGATCTTGCCTAATCTTGGGAAAGAATCAGATTCAGGCCTGGTTGAAAACTTGGATGGGTAACCTAAATGCTGTGAACCACCCAGAAAGCTGCAGCTACAAGTGGTGCAGAAATGTAATGTGATAATAATATAGAAGTAATGTCTTTGATAAGATAATTTTTGCTGTGTCCTAGGGATGCATCTTTTGGTTCTCAGGCCTATGAGCCAAAGGTAGCCCACCCAGATTTCCATTTTGGCCCCCTGGGGTTCCCTAGACAGGCACATACCCCTACCTGGATCACCTCCTTCCCCAAAAAGGGATTGCTTAGTGCTTTCCCAGCTTTATCACATTTTTCTCCATTATAAAAGTTTGGAACGCCTTTTATGAGGCTTCATATTGAACAGTATATGGGCTTTAATCTAAAATGACCCAAGCCTTTTTCTTTGGCCTATGCCCACCAATGGAACATGGCTGCCAAGGTCTTCTCCCTTGGACCAGAAGCAGTTCAACACCCTTGATCCAAAAGCACAGAAACTATTCTTTCTTAATCACAACAATGTTTTTATTAATAAGGAAATTTGTGAAGATGTAAGCAATTAATCAATTAACTAATTGATCAACATTCATTTAATTAAACAGCATGCGGCACATCACTAGACATGTCTACAGAGATATAAGTCCTATTGATTCCTGTAGGATTTACTTCAAAGGACATTCACTTAGGATTGTAGTCTAAGAATTCTTCATTTGGATGGCTGGTCAACTGAAAGGACTTTAAATTGATGTATATAATCAGTTATTCCCAGTGCTGCCTCTGCTGTAGCCATTTTGTTAGTTGGCATGGGAAATATAATGCTTCAATGGTGATTCATTTATGTAAAGTTTTTATATGCTGTCCCAATACTAAAAGTCTCTGGACGGCTTACACAAGCTCTTCTACTGCCAACAGGTATTCCTTATTATGGGTTGTTGCACCAGCTAATGGATGTTCAGAACTGGCATAATTGCCTATGTCATCAAAAGCAGAGCAAAACAAAGCATGGTCACTCTGACTGCATTCACACAACATGATAAGCCACGGTGGCTTATAAGCCAGGGTTGTCAGGGTCAAGCTGGAATGCTTAGCAACATGCCACACTTTCAGTAAAATGGGCCATTATGTTCTTGTAGTGGCTGCAGTGTCCAATTCTGACCACCAATTTGCTGGTGTAACAACTCATATGGAGGAGCTTCTAAGCAACTGTTTGGATTCACTGTGTGTATAGGTTTGCATTATATAAGCATTCTAAATACAGCTATTCCTCTCTCACTGCAATCTAAGACTTTTATTTTGGCTTTAGCAAATACTTATAGATGTAAAAATACACATTTACTTCATGCATCTGGCAGCCTGTTTAGTAAGAGAACACCCTGTGTCAATGGCTATAGTATATGTAAAGACATCTTGGATTTCAGCCCAGATATGAATATACAAATTGATATAAGTTTGTAGGGTTGTGACACAGAGTTCCCAAGGGCTTTGTGTGAATGTTAAAAAACACTCAGCAGTTGGAAGATGTGCCTGCTGTGCAAAGAAATTTTGTGACTCTCTTTAAAAAAAAATGGAGATGATTTTGAATCGGGAGAGCTTTTATCTAAAGCATTACCTTTGCATATCTTGCTTTCCATACATAATTCACAGCACTTTCTTAAGCTCAGGCACTTTGACAGAGGCATTCCATCTTCTCTACTAGTTCAATGTCATGAGAGCTGGTGATGATACCAGAAACATTTCATGGTGTGATTAATCTGAGTCCAAATAGGCAAGGGATGTGACGTTGATGTTAACTTTAACTCTTATTTACTTCTTCTCATAACTCTTGTTTTATTCTACCAGATTTAATATTTCCTCCAATGCAGAACAACTCCCATCTAGTTCAAAACTTAGACAGGAAACTTACAGTGGACTGTGCTCAAACCATAGTGAATGGTCCTGAGCTAAAGTAACACAGGGTTTACAGTATTTTACAATAGTGAAGAAATACACGAAGCTAATGCATGTGCTTATCTTTCTGGCCCAGTGCTGCACCGGGCAGCTAAGATTCCTGCCACTTCCTCAAGAGACAGCAGCAGCAATTTCTACTCCACTGTTCTCCCACTTGAAGTGGGAGGAAACATAGTCTTTCCCAGAGGTCCCCTGGAATACCCAGAGGAGAAAGGAGGACCATACCTACAATGCATTCTAGCACTGGTCAGGGTGGCTTAAAGCACTCTTGTGAAGCTTGCTGCAATGTGTGGCTCATTGTGTCATGAGAACTCAGCTTAGAGAAAAACTTTAACATGCAAAATTGCACTGTATACTGTCAAATGTCTGGGAGTAGAGGATAGTCTAAATGTGGGATTGGAAACATGCCATTAGAGTCCGTTTGACAAATGTGTTTCATTGTATATTTATAGTGCAGTCCCTTTACAGCAAAGCCAGTAGACAGTCCAGAACAGGTGAAATGTCTCTGGGTTGAAATGTCCCACTTGCACTTGTAGACTACCAGAGACCAGACAACATGAGCCAGCACAATCACAACAAACCAGTCTTTTAAAAGCCTCTGAGTTTTCGTGACATGCCAACTGGACCTAGATGTTCCATTTGCCATGGGATCAGCTTAATCTCTCAAAGATTCCCCTGAACAGTTTCCCTGTGCCTCACTCCATGTCGACTGCAGTTTTTGGTGCAGAAAGGATTCACTTTCCAGCTCCAAATTCACACTATGGCCCATTATATTATCCAGATACAGTCATGACATTTCTGCATGGTAACTTTAGTTATCTGAAACCATGAAGAGACGCAATGGCCTGTTCTAAGGCTTCCAGGCTTTTCCATGACTTGTCAGGTCATCTGGGCCCAGGATCTCCATTTTAGCAATGTTGTTGTTATGTGCTGTCATGTCTTCACTGACTTATGGTAACCCTATGTATGCTGGGGAAGACTCCTGCGAGTCCCTTGGACTGCAAGATCAAACCAATCAGTCTTAGAGGAGATCAACCCTGACTGCTCTTTAGAAGGCAAGAGGATGAAACTCAAATACTTTGGCCACCTAATGAGAAGGACGGACTCACTGGAGAAGACCCTGATGCTGGGAACAACTGATGGCAAAAGAAGAAGGGGACAGCAGAGAACGAGGTGGCTAGATGGAGTCACTGAAGCAGTTGGTGTGAGCTTAAGTGGACTCCGAGGGATGGTGGAGGACAGGAAGGCCTGGAGGAATGTTGTCCATGGGGTCAGATGCGACTTTGTGACTAACAACATGTATGAAAAGTCTCCAGAATGCCCTATCTATGACAACTTTATTCAGCTCTTGTAAATTCAAGGTGATGGCTTCCTTTATGGAGTCAATCCATCTCATCTTTGGTCTTCCTTTAATTCTTCTGTTTTTGTCAGTCTAGAGTATTCAAAAGCTCTGCTGCAAAAGTATTATGATTTGATAAGATCGTATGAATAGCTTTAGGTTATAAGAATTATTTTGGTAGCTGGAATGACTAGGAAGCATTGCAGAGTTGCAGGCATATTTGGGAAGGGTAAGAGGGAGAACTTGCCTCAAGACCTCAGTAGACCAACCAGGACAAGGCTGCTGCATTCTATGGGAACAATACAGCAAGGAAGGAGAGCTCACATTTGGGGGCTGCCACAATGCATGGTGAGAATATGAGGACTGAGCAGGGAGCATGGAAACCTCACTGCCCAGGAAAGTACTTGTTCATCTGAAGAGTAAGGCTGAGCAAGCATCTGTTGTGGAAACAGCATGGGTTGTTTGTCATGACATATGAACCCTGCCAGTGAGACAATACACCATGAAAACTGGGAAAATGGCCATGGTAAGGATAAATGAAATATCTAGGTCAGCTCTGAGCTGCTGCATCCATTCAAAGGTTTGGTCCATACTTCTCTTTATATAGTCACCAGATATTTGTTCCCATGCTACCAGAAATGCACTTAGCATTTTCCTTGAATCATTATTTTATTTAAGAAGTGATGTTATTTAACAGTGAGAGCTAATCATTACTGTGTACTCAATCAAGAACAACCATTGGACTCATTGTAAACTAGGCTGGAGCAGAAAAGTACAAAATTCATGTTGAAATTTGAAGTTTGGAAAATACTTTGTAAGATTTTGCATGAGTTCAGCTCATTTGTTTGAGCAAGCTCTGAGGAATATGGCATTTAAAGCTTCAAATGAATAGCTTTAGGTTATAATAACCTCTTATCTTCTTTTGTAGCATTCCTGTGCTGTCAAAGTAAGTTGATTGATTTTATGCCCATGGATCCTGACCTAAATATTACATCCAAGTAAACTAAGCAGGGGAATAATATGGAAAATACTTATTTTATTCTTTTTGTCTGCCAAATCTCAACCTCCTGCAATCAGGATTGATTACAAACACCCAATTAAGAAGCATTTGGAACATGATCTGAACACTAATCCTGTATTGTGTTCTTTCTTATACCCAATTATCAGCCCTAAGATGGCTATTATAGCTTAATTACTAGATTTACTTGTGGAACACTTACAGAAACTGATATATGCACATTTCTGTACATATGTACCATGCACGCTCTCTGCTTGTTGTTGTACATACTATATTTCATACTTATACACAGAGAGAGACAGAAAAAATAGGAATATAACAAAGTTCATACATTAACAACTTCATCGAATAAATTATTTCTGGGTCCAGATGTTATGGGCTGGGCCCTTGTAATCATTAGCAGAGATAGACTGCAACAAGTTACAGTTTGGGCAAACACATCTTTTTTAACATATGCAGGAAAAGGTTGTTTAAATTAAATCAACACCAAGAAGTGTAATCATATGAGAGGAAGGAGTCAAATTACTATATATTTCTGTTTAGAAAGAGAGACCCTGACCTTTTGTTCTGCCTTTTAACAACTGATCCTGGCATCCTTGTTCACACCAGGCCTTGTGTGGTCTACATTATAAACATCAGGACTTTTGATGGAAAGTTTCTCCTTATACCAATTCAACATCAAACTTCCCTCCAGCTCCATTGATTACAGGGAAATACATTAATATAAACAACTGCATTTTTACTTTCATTACATATACAATGTACATCTTTTATTGCCAATGTAGTTGCATTTAGGCCTGCTGAAATCAATGAGACTCTGCAAGTATGCTAGTTTTAAGTGGTTTGGGGATTATATTAAATTCATTACTATAGTATTACTACTGCTATATTAAAACAGTCTTTGGCTCATTCATTTATAATAAATGAAAGGAGATAGTGTACCTGCCCAGTGCTGCTAAGGGTCCGCACTGAGCTGTAATTGGACTTAACACCTTTCCTAGCAGAAGCTCAGTGTAGACAAGGAGACTCGGCAAAAAGCCACTCCAGCCACTTGACAATGGAGGCTATTCACAGCAGTCTAAAGCCTGGATGCTCCACAAAAGAGTACTTGCTGAAGCCAGTAATGAGGAGCACAATATAATTCCCAATTTCTTTTAACTCAGTCTTGCTCTCAAAGGCATATGAAAATTACCCTGAACTATCTTTAGAACCTCTTGTCTGCAAAAGGCAAGCTTGAGTCCTAGGAAACAAGTGTGAATCTTTTATGCTCTGTTTAATGATCCACCAAAATCTCCTCTTCTTTGAGTATCTTGTGGGATATGAAATTTTCAGCATAATATATCCGGGAAAATAAAGACACAAGCCCTTCAAGAAACAATGGGTGAGAAGGGGAACATGCATGCATGGCGAATATTTGCCTCTGCTGCAAACATCTTCTCTGAGGGCTAGAACGGAGTCTATGTGTTTAACACTGTATGCAACTAACTTTGTTTTTTCAAGCTCTTTCCTCATAAAGGTGAGGTAGGGAATTGGGGTCCTTCAGATGTTGTTGAGTCTAACTTCCATCAGCTCAGCATGTCCAAAAGTCAAGGATAATAACAGCTATAATTAAGCTATAGCCATGGTTTGTTCTCCCCTGGCACAGACACTGTTCATATGTATAGTTCAAACTTCAAATGAACACGCATACAGGTTAGAAGCAGGGTACATGGACACAAGTATCTAAATATGACTATAAAGTATGTCTGTAAGGTAACACATACATGTGCTGTAGACATAATTAAGCCCTGGACATAGAATCTAGATAATGTTGCATAAAGTTTTATGAATATGAATTATTGTTTTGCTCATTCTCTGTGCCTCTTTGCTAGAAAGTCAGCCCACAAAGCATAGTCCTTGATTGATCAAGTCGTGGGCAATGTGTAATATCTGAAATGAGAAGCATCCCCTTGCCTAAAAAGCACACCCTTCGCCTGGGAGCTCTTACTTCTAATCCAAAGGAGTGGCACTTAGAAGTGATTACTCAACAATAATGCATTGCAAACATTCACAAACATACTGCAGCCTGTCTTGGAATGAACTGCTGCATTCCACCATGACAATAATACCATTCCAGCATTTGTCATGAGACATTTCCATGCCACTAGCTACCACTTGTAGGACGCACCTGATTCTGGCAAATGTATTTTTTGAATCAGGTTCCAGAGAATGTGAAGGTAAGTACTGCATGCTACATACAGTCTTGTAGGGATAACTCTGATCATTGAGAAATGTATTTCAGGTTCTGGGGGAAGCCCTGGGTACAGTCCCTTAGCTCCCTTGCCCATGCAAGGAACTCCTGCTTGACTTACTAGGCACAGCAGTAGCAAAGGCATCTCCCTGCTCCCCACACTAAACAGCTGCTACAGCAGGGAACTGGTAAGGGGTGAAAGGTGGCTCACTCATTTGTTTAATGCAGCCATGTGAGGCATGTCTAACCTGAAAGAGTCCAGGTGCTGCACTGAATGAGTGAGCTGCTGTTTGATTCAGTTCTCAAAGCTACTAAGGTTGTAACACAGGCCTTTCTAAAAAGAAGGCCTTGCCAAAGCAGGAGAAGGCCATTAAAGATGTAACAAGGCAGGCTTCCATTCAAAGGGAGCTCCAGGAACTGGGATCGGCTAATCAGAAGTCCCTCTCCCTGGTCCCAACCAGATGCATGTCTGTGGTTCTTGAAACACAAAGGTGATCTTAAAAATGATCTGCAACCTGCCCTCAGTCACCTAATTACAAATCTGGCTCTGCACTTTCAAAAAGCAAATGCAGTTTTGTTGCAAAATCATGAATATTTAACAGTTTAAGAAATAAATTATTCTTATAATGATAAAGTCATGAGAATCATGAGATAAGTTAGAATGATATTCATACAAAATGCAGCATCTGATGAGAGTCATTCCCCCATCCACATTGCTGTCATATGTGTAGAAGCCCGGAATGAGAAATTGCATCCAACAGAGGATGGAAGGTCTCTTTAAAAATTATTTATCTTGAAACCATTAACAATAGCAACATACCTATATATCTTATGGAGCAGAAGTCAAAAGAAATTAGATCAACTCTGTTACCATCATCAGGCAAACTTTAATCTCATCAAAACATGAAATCAGGTTTGTTTGACAGGACCTATTTTTTAAGAAACAAGTTGACTGGCATTAATTACATTTTGTGTACGACATATAAATTGGAGTAGTGGTAAATAAATGGCAAGGACAGGGCAGCTAGACAACATAATACAGATTGCCTGATGAGTTGGTCCCATTCCAACAATGTACTGAAAAGAGCTAAATGTACAGCCCGGATTTAATTTGTAAAATGAGAGGTGGAGGAACTTAGCCTTAACCAATATTTATGCTCTCTGCTCTGGTATCCTGTGCGGCTCACAAGATGCAAGGTTTTTACAGGGTTGAGGCCTTTGTTATCTCAGTAGGCAAGTCAGGTGGCTGCTTAGGAATCACCAGAAAAGAGGAAATGCAGTGCTGAATCATAAGTATAATTTACATATAAATGCAGTAGATCTCACAGTAGTGCCGTGTGTGTGTGTGTGTGTGTGTGTGTGTGTGTGTGAGAGAGAGAGAGAGAGAGAGAGAGAGAGAGAGAGAGAGAGAGAGCGCACGAGAGAGAGAGCGAGCGCGTGCACGCGCGACCAGGTGACCTTCGTGCCTTTCTCTTCAGTCTGCTGTTCAGGTGGTAACTGCCGATGGACAGCATTTCTTTATTTATAAACTGGAATCAGAGAGGACGGCCCTTCAATGAGAAGATACCTTCAAAGAGAAGCTGGTCTCCTGGCAGTCCTTCAGAGGACTGGTTTTTGGACAAGAAGACACATGGTCTCCCTATATTATTCAGCTTCCCTAGTTTTCTCATTGTATCATGGTCTTCTGTTCCAAGCCACATGTATTCTGCACATCTGTTGCATCACCATACAGACACACATTTGCTGAAGCAGATGAAAATGAGTTTGGATGGGAAAGTAAGTAAATTGAACCATGCATTCAGCATGGTGCTGAAACAAATTCTAGAATTACTTTCACCATATGCCAAACTCTGCCTGGATCCCTTCAGCCCATTTTCTCAATACACCAGTATGACCAAGAAGCTTGGTCTTGAATTAGTGAATATGTCATAAGTCATATAAAACAGGTTTTTAACAGCACTTTCTTTTTTCCTCAAGAAATTGCCTCCACCAAAAATATATTTTAAAAAATCAATTTGGACTGATCTAAGGCTGGTTCCTCTATGTCTGAAAATCTTCCTTACTTGATGAACTGTAGATTGGTTTACAGCAGAATTCTGCTATCCACATTTTTTCATGATAAGAAAGAGAGTGGATTTCTTGTTAACAGTTAAAACTGCAGCATCTGTTTTTTATTTTAATTCATCTACTTCTATGTCAACAAACATATTTTGTAATAGCTGTTTTTTAAAAAACTGAAGAACTGTAATTGATAGCAATCCTTGTACAGCTTTAATCCAAGCCATGTAACTAATCCCTGTTAAAACCAATTTGAAGAACAATTAACTATCAAGCACTTCCTTCTACACTTTCAATGTTGCCAAATCTGAGTGAATTTTTTGTTTGAAGTGATCTGACAACAGAACATACACACTCTGTAATTGTCAAACAAAGATGATACTGCTCTTTGCATATCTAAATTATGGACATTTAAACAAACCAAGTAATGACAACTTCTGTGGCATTGTGCCTGTGCAAGTCCTGTAAAGCAATACTGTTTAACTCTGGAAACTGAGTCAATCATTTACTAGGAAGGAAACAACTAGTTGGCTTTCTCTAGTTGGCTGTTCAGCTTTCCAAAATCTGGTCTTCTGAAACTGCATGTTCATTTTCTTAATGTTTTAACCTAGTATCTGTGAAATTTTTATTGCTCCCATGCTGACGACATCTGATCTGAATGTAACCACACACCTCTTTGCTCAGCAGCATTTGTCACAAGCCATTATAAATTATCATGCTGATACTTTGCATTGCTGGGAAACCGGAAAAGTTCCATAAATTCAAAGCACTGTGAATCAGTGGCATTCTTGTTTATTATCCAGATATAAAGTTTTACAAGACTACATGTACACAGTAGGACATTAGAGCAAACAAATGAGAGCGTATGTAGAACTTCACCCTGAGAACATTTGCTACAGGCAACATACGTGAAAAAAATAGGAAATAAGGCTACATTTCATCTTTTCCTCCATTCATTTTTAACTATATTCTCTCTCTTCACAAAGATGAACTATTAATAATAAATGTGTTTGCAATATGCACAATAATCACTAGGCACATCACATTCGTCTTTTTGCAAGAAGATCTTGAATTTTGGATTCATTCCACTTAAAGTAGCATGCAATCCCAGCTATTGTTCAAAATGGTAGAGTTATTATTAATGAAAAGTGTTGTTATTTTTAAAAGCTTTATTATAATATATGATACTTTAGGTTTTGAGCATGTTATCTCCCATACTCCATTGATTACAACTACTTCCAGAGTAGATCTTGGATTCTGTCTTTATTTTTTTAAATAATATGAGCAATTGATTGTGATTATGGCTTTATTCTTTCAAATGATGAAAGATAAATCCCTCACTCATCAGTATGAGAATTACATGATGCAGTACCTCACAGGGCCATTAGATACCTCCCCACAGAAAACATCCATCAGCTAAGGAAAAACTGGGATTCACAATACATTTATGATCCCTGCAAGATTAGTGCATCCAAAATTTATTCTGAGTTCTGTTCACCTACAAATTATAGAAGTTTTGATTCACCATCTTGTTTTATACTTCATTGGGTTTAGGCTGGAATAATTCTCCTAGTCAAAAACAGAGTTGATGCATTTTGTTGTTCCCTGCCAGAGTTTTTGGACTACATTTCCCATAATTCCCAATCAGCATGACCAACAGATGACAGAATTTGTAATTCCCATAGTCTGGAGGATACCAGGTTACCTGCCCTTGGTCTAAGGGGACTTGACTTCTTTGTCTTACTATCATAAAGGAGAAACTGAAGCTTGCTTTGCTTGCCTGAAACACAGTCCATTCAAAAAGTTGAATTCTGAATGAATTTTAGGATGGAATTATAGGTTGCAAAGCAAAACCCAAGTCTGTTTATTTCATGCTTCTAATGCAAACAGAGGGAAAGTTGTCGTTAAAAGACAGAGCCCTTAAACAATTTATTTCCACATTAATTCTGCCATGGATTCCCTTCCTGTTCAAATTTAGCATGCTTTTCCCCAGCAAGGCTCCAAGAGCAATAGTAAACATAACAATGGGGAAAAATGGCTGGATTTGGAATTGGAAATTCTAGATTTCACTTCTGCAAGCATTCCTAAAACTGAAAAATTAATACAGACATGGAACATCATTGAGATTTGGGGTGGGGGGATCACTATCTCTTAGGGAAGACATGTAAAACCCATGCTTGGCATGTAGAAGATCTTTGGTTCAATTCCAACATCTTCCGGTATGGTTGGAAAATACCCTGCCAGTCATTGCCAGAAACTATGGACTAGATGGAGTCCATATAAATCAGATTTCCATGTTCCTATCATCTAATCATGCCTCACTTCAATTTCCAGGGAAGTCATCAGTACTGTAAAAGTTTTGTTCACTGGTATGGTAGAGGTGAATAGCCTGTTCCCAAGGTCCTGCCCAAATGAGCTGCTCTGCCTCTATGGTCAGTTTCTGCTGGAGCTTCTGCCACTGGTCTCCTTGGCCCAGGAAGTCTCAGGCTGAAAGGCCGATACTAGCATTTGTAGACATCTCTTCCAGATGCTTTTATGGAAATGGCTTAAAGAGGAACGTGTGCATGCTGCCACAGTCTGCCCGTCTCCCTTCTATGGAAGCATGCAACACAGGTATATGATAAAAGAACTAAGGGTAGAGATGCTGCAATAGAAAGGATTTTCTTCCTCCTACTACTACCTGTTTAAAATACCAAATTCCCACTTTTTAATTATCATTGTGTTGGGAAGGGTAAAACTCTTGGGTGCCAGCACAAACTAGGGACTAACAACAATACCAGCCAAACATTCTGCTATGTAGATCAAGGTCTTGTTGGGCGGAAACAACAACAGCAGCAGCAGCAGACTCATATTATTGGCACAAACTCAAGCAATGGCTCTCCAGGGTTCCACGTGGGGACCTTCTGCACGCACAGTGTGTTCTACCAGAAAGCCCATCTCCAGAGGATGAAGACAACCACCATGGACAAGATTAAAACTTTAAAACAAAAGCTTGACCTCTTCAGGCCTGGCATGCTACTGCATTTATCCGACTAGGCAGATGTGGGTCCATGGGCTCCTACAATTTGGAGCTACTTCTAGCCAGTTTCAACACCAAAATCACAATCATTTTTCAATGGGCTGGGCCCAGACTTAGGCATACTTAGGAAAGACCTGCTGAAATCAATGGTACAAGTCATAGTTAATTTATCTAGTCAATACTAGGTTACGGCAATGTACTGTGTGTAGGACTGCCCTTAAGGGTGGTTTAGAAGCTAGAACTAGTAAAGAATGTAGCAGCTTGGCTGTTGTCAGGAGCTGCCCTTTTTCAGCGTCCAACCCTTTGCTGAGGAAACTGCACTAGCTGGACCAGGTTTAAGCTTCTGGTACTAGTTTATAAAAACCAAATGATCTGGGACCAGGGTAAAAATGTAAGAAAAGCCAGTAGTGCTAGGAGCCACAGAGAGGGCACCCTCTCCCTCATCCAGCTGCCTGGTCAAAGGTCATCAGATAGCATGCTCCTGGTGTTTCCACATGGACTTATGGCCCCACTGGAGTCCACCGGAAAAAGACCCTTCAGGATGATGGCTCCATTCCTCTGGAACTACCTGCCTCTGGAGGCCAAGGAGGCATAGCTTTGCATTGTTTCCTGTGCCTCCTAAAAACATCCTTATTTCAGGAAACCTTGCTTAGCTGACCAGCCATTGTTGTTTTTTTAATGTAGTGTTTCACTTTCATTATCTTTTTAATTTATTGTTCACCATTCCAGAATCTGTTTAGATGTAGAGTGGTATATACATGCTGTAAATAAATAAATGTATAGTGCTTGGTATAATGAACTCTCTGATGGCTCACATTAGGTTGCACATATAATACAATATATAAGCAATATAAACTGATAAAAACAAAGACCAGAATAAAGCAGAGCGTGTCTAGGAAAGCTTGGGTGAACAAATGTTCTGAAAATTTGTTTTCAAAATGCAACATGGTTTCTCCTCTTGAACCACATGTGTATGAGTCCCATTGACCTGTTGCGTTGATTTCACTAGATCACACAGTCTGGATCCAGCCCAATGTCCTCATAGCTCTTTATTATTAAGGGTAAAACTTGAAGGGCAGAGGCATTTTAATCTCAATGGAATGACGTTAAGCTCTTCCAATACAGTTGGAAGTGATTAATGTCAGATGTTTTCTACTTAAACATACACATGTTTTGTCTCATTTCTACCTTCAGATAAAATTTATTCATTTAAAGTTCTATATTTTTAAAAATTAAAACACTAACTGGCTGGACTGTAGACTTCTATCCATTATCCATGCAGCTGTGATAATAAACTGAAAATCTAGTATTAGGAAATCCTAGGTTGCTTAACATTAAAACTCTCATGACATTTTGACTGGTACATTAATCTGCTACTTCACCACCCAAGATTTGGTGAAAGGAATATGACTTTCTTAAGAGAGCAAGGAGCCTTGAGACCTAATAGAGTTTTGAAAGTTTACTATGAAGAAATAAATTTGTCTACAAATGTGCTCCTAAGGGTTTGGCACAAGTCTCCCTGGATTTAATGGTCATGGTGTGGATGTCAAAGAATCTGGATTTAAAAGAGGACACAAAATAACACAGGAAGCATTTAAGTCATTCAAAGAAAGGCCAATTTAAAGTGTTCTGTCTATCTAGATTCGGCTCATAAAATTACTCCATCTCTGCCTGACAACAAAACAGCCCAATTAGAGAGGCAAAAAAGAAGACATTAATTAGGTGAGTTTCAAAGACTTGAATTGAATGGAACAAACATTCTGCAGAAATGAGGAAACACGCTATGCCCAAAGGCAAAATACACCTAGGACAAGCCATAAAGGTTTTCGGGTATTCCAACTCTGCATACTTTGAACTAATGGCTATTATATACCACCCCAAAGATTACTCTGGAATAATCATGTTAGGGTTATATTAGTGTGCAACATTGTTTCTGAATATGAGACAAGGAAAAGACTTGTATTAAAGTACCTTGGATTTCTTTGAAATGCAAAAGAGGATGATATTCAGATCCAAACACCTTTGATACTTTGTTCAAACAACCACTGGTAAATCCATATGCCATTATGAGCTGTGGACAAAGCCATTCAGATTCAGACCCAAAGCAGGCCCCAGCAACCACCCTTTCCCACCAGTCCTTCCTGACACATATTTCAAGCAAACTTAACTCTCACATGATGAAACCTTATACACCTCTCCTTAAGAAGCTGAGACAATCCTGAGCACGCTTAACAGCAGCAGACCTAGTCCTCCTGTTGTACAGATATTTAGCCCAATATTCAACATCTTCTTTTAGCATCTCTGCAATCGTGAAGGCTAGAAGAGTTGCAATGTTTACAGGGACAGGATGGTGGCTTGCTTTTGGAAGCAATAATCAGGGATTATTCCTGTTTCTTACTCTCTGTTTATATTCAAAGTTAAAAATCATGCCAAAGCTACATGTGAAGCATAATACATATAATATTGGTCTCATTTCTGACCATAAATCTGGCATTTTATACTGCTCTCAGAAGACTTTTGGACTAAGAGTTTATACCCCTCTAAAAGTAAAAAAAGATGGGTCAGCAAGGCCATCTCTCTGGGTTCACTCACTACTCAGACTCAAGGTAAAGTAGGAACTTTGAAAAGATTTCCTGTAGTCCTAGAACAGCCTTCCCCAACCTGGTGCCTCCAGAGGTTTTGGATCACAGTTCCCATCAGCCCAGCTAGAATAGCCAGTTGTGATATATCATCTAAAACATCTGAGGGGGCACTGCAACATGGACTGTTGCCAACTGCCCATAGAATTTCAGCTGTGGGGTAGTACAGAAATGAAATAATTTTTTGAAGTATCCCAAACCATATTTCACAAATGAATTCTTTGAATGAATATAAAAAGAACCCCAGGCCAGCTTTGCCTGATCTGGTGCTCTCCAGAGGTTTTAGATTGTGACTCCCAGCATTCTAACAAGTGGCCTTGTTTGTTGGGGCAGATGGGAGTTGAAGGCCAAAACATCTGGAGAGCACTAGATTGAGGAAGGCTCCATAAGCATGTGCACTGAAGGTTATCTAGGGTCTCCAGAATTTTTGCCAATGAATTAAAGTTCATTTTGAGCAACATCGTATCCTTTAAATGTTTTGGATGAGAACCCCCCCCCCCCATAACCCTTTGCCATTGGCCATGCTGGTTGAGGCTAATGGAAACTGTAGTCCAAAACATTTGGAGGATTTCTGGTGCAGAGCACAACTCATTGTCCTTTGAGAAAGCCATGCAGAAAAGGCTCAAGGGTGCTCTAATTTGAGCTCAAATCCCCCATTCAGACACAAAGTCATAGACTTTTACAAATCACTGCATTCTATCCTCGTTTATAAAGTGGGCACACTTTTCGCTTATATCACAGGGTTCTTTTGAAGATGACAAAGTTCAATTCAAACATTCATGGACTGAGATGTCTCAGTCCCCTCACAGTAGTACTTCACCTGGGGAATATGAAAGCACTCAGACTTTAAAGACACATTTTCCACTGGAATTTATTATCTCAGAGAGAATGTGAGTTCTCAAGCATTCTGCTTGAAGTAGTATGTAAGGAATGAGTTGCACTGAGAGTCACTTTTACACAATTAACTGGACACATGAAACGTGTGCTCCATGAGAAGACAGTAGCACTTTAGTCTGTGAACATTTTAATCAGAATTCTGCATTGGCAAGCACTTTACTTAGCACATTCTGTCCAATAAATACTTGCTAATCCAATGCACATAGCAATTCTTTACAAGCTGCACCAGAAACTTAAAGTGAAGAACAACTTCTGTGAGAAAACGTATTTTTTTCTACTTACTGTACTATCATAATAAAAAGTGCACATACTCGGCTGTTAAATCTTTAAAATCCATCATAATGTCATAGGAATGTGCAGTCTATCTCATCAAAGAACTACAACTTCATGCACTGCGACTTCTTTTTCCTCACCCTGACTTTTCTAAACCACTTTTACAGTTACTGGTCCCCAGTTACAGAACTTAATGCTTATTTCTCCTCTGCTGCTCCTGTACAGACATTCCAGCCCTTCAGTATGACTGAATGGCTGAAGGGAAATTTTCAGAGGAAATAGCTCCTGATGAATCCATGTTTCTAGTAAAAGAGTACGTAGCATTACAAGATTATATCTCAAAATGTATAGGCTGTCTGAAATGCAGTATACACTTGATCTCGTAACTTTAACAAAAGCATTTTATCTAGTCCAGATTCAAATCTCTGGAGGATTCACTTTACAGGCATTGTTTTGTACTCATCAGCTGTTTTATCTTCCCATCCCACCCCACCCCCAAAGATCTGGTAGGTTATTTTTGTCCACTAGATGGTACTATGGTTCCCTTAACAGATCATCTCACTTACTTGCACTCTCTGTCCTCCAAATCAAAGTGAGGATTGAAGTTGATCATAATTCTCTGGTATGGTTGAGGAGCTTGAATCAGCCATTCACATTTTTGGCTTGGATGATAAGTATTAGGATAGCCAGGAGAGGTGAGATAACCAGGCTCTACAATTTTTATATTATCACCACATTTATCTGCAATTAAAAACAAACATATTTCCTATTCAGGTCACACTATTCCATTGATCAATCAGATATTCATACAGTATGTAATTCAACATTTCAGTCTCTGCTTTCTATAACTCATTTCTGCGAACTTTGACTTTTTTGGTGTTTAATTTACTAAAGCACCTTTCTGTGACAGATGGAACCCTATTATCAGCTCCATGGAGCTCTTCTTTGTATCACTTGAAATAGAGAGTCTATCAGAACAGGCAAGCTTTGAAAACTTCTTTAAGGCCTTTGTTACTTTTACAGCATTCCAACAGTTGATGCTTGGAATGTCTAACAGGGATCTGCAAAAGACTTAATTATTACTGGAAACTGTAATGTCATTAAGTAACAAGTTTTCAATGGGGAGAGGCTCAAAGAGCAATGCTGTGCTGCCTGACCCCTGTCCTTAGCTTTCCGATGATAGGCCTGGTCTGTGTCACTTGACAGAGCTTGTCTTTGGAGACCCTTGCTTGTTTACAAGTGATCTTTTCTTTTGGTTTTATCAGACCTTAAAATCTAAGCAATCTGCAGTTATCTGTGCTCTTCAGGACCAGACTACCAAAGAACAAAGTACACAGTACACGTGTCAAAGCAGCTGGTTGGCTCCTTGGAGGAAGTTCCCCACACCCACCCAGCCTGCTTGGCGACCAGATAAAAGGAGCTGATCAGAAAGCCTAGTCAAACAAAACAATCTTTATTTCTAACTGAGGAGTAAGTTCTGCAGCCCTCCAAGTATAAGTAATCTGGTGGCTCCTCTCACAAGCCGTATTAGGGTTAATTATAAAGAATCCTTGCATGATGAAAAAGAGGTAAAGTAATCCAGCCTCCAAGGTCAATTGTTTCAATGCACTGCCACTTTTTGTGATTATAGACTTCTTTCTTACTATACAGCTTCTTCCAATGAAACTTTGCTCAAATATTTCTCCTAACATCAAGCGAATGGGCAAGCATTAATAAATGACACACTGACATATATCACATTTTCTCAGTAATGGCATATGCAAGTTGATATTCTCTATCTAATAGAATTCTTGTGAAATGAAAATGGTATTACTCGTTGATGTGAAGTTCTAAATGTGCAGAATTTTATTACAGGAAAACCAGGTCAAATGGAAATGAAAGATAAAGCGCACATCAAAAATGCATAAACTACTGTCATTATGGGAAACATTTGTCATAAATTAGAAGAAATTGAGATAGTACATAATATGAGGTTGTCTTTTTTTGTCCCATGAATGATCATTTCTGGGTTGGTTATAAGCTACTATTTATTTTTTCCTTGACAGTTTTCATAGCATGTTTCTTTGCTCCAAGAACAAAAGACAATGCAACCAAGAGTTCAAATCTGCAGCCAGTGATACCCATCTTTAAGCCTCCTGCATGTGGTTTCAGAGACAATCTCACATGATTTGCCGTGTGCAGCAGACTTGGAAAAATGATCCCGCCTCATTAAATCCACTCTGGTTCTAGCCAAACAACATGGAGAATTTGGCATCTGTTAAACGAGTGAAATAAACCAGCGCTCCTGCAAGTCACTTGACAGAGTCACTCTAGGAGACATTTAGGTGGGCTCTCTACCAACAGCACTTTCATTGGGAACTCCTGGGAAAGGGAACTTACAAGAAGATACTGCAGGGAGCTGCTAGACTTCTTGGCTCTGTGAAATCTCTCTTGCACTTGATTAAGAGGAGCAGTTTTTAACAACTTTGGGCCATTCATTTTAAATAAGGTTAATGAATTAATTTAGAAGACATGAGTACTGGTCAGATGCACATGTGGCATCTGTGAGTCTGCCAAGTAGCACAACAGGCAACCCTATCGGGGCTATTACATTATGCCTTTAACTGCTCAGGCTGAGTGACAGCTTCGGAGTTTCTTCCTCATAGCCCTTCCTATGCACTTAAGAGAATATTACTTGTAATAGCACAAAGGCATTTGGCACATCTCATTCCACTTTATGTCTTTGGTTCTTCCCTCCTTATTTACTCATACCCATTAACTCAACACTACGGAAGGATCGATGAAGACATACAGCATGATCCTGTTATCCTTGTAGAGAAAGACTTCAGACTGAAAGACACAGTCTAGTTAAATACACTCTTCAAAAAGATCAGGCCAAATGGGATCTTAGGTGAGACGTTCTATGAATGATATACGAATGATGGATCCTTTGCCTCACCACCAGTAGCAGCCCACTCTGGGTCATGATAGCCAGAAAGAGTAGAAGAACAATTTGTTTCTTATGCCAACTTCCTTAATGTGTATTGGAAAAGGATTAATTTGTATCATAAAGTGTGATCTAAATCCCTCCCTGTAAGACTTCACTTGTGGCACCTTATTAAAATGATAAAGCCTCCTAAGTGGAGGCTACTCCCTTCTTTAAATTATTTTGGTTGGAATCCTACTCAGAGTAAAGGAAATTATTTGGTCATTAGTTCATAATAATAGGTCAGGAAATTCCCCAGGAAGGAAAAACCCATAAGAACTTATTTTTAATGTGTGCAAGTTAAATGCCAGTGTTTCCCAGAGTCAGAATTGCTTTAAAATCTGCATAATGTAGGGAGATGTTTTGATGCCATCGCAGCTGGATGGAAGCCATCAAAGTGCTGCCTGCAAGCCACATACGAAGTCAATGCAAGGCGATTCCTCTCTTAGAGCTGCTGTCTGTGAATAGCACCTTAGATCCCCTAGACTGAGACAGTAAGTATCCTTTCAGCTTTTATTTCAGTATAGAGAAAGATGAGGAGAAAAGCTGCAAAAAGGTGTCTGCCTGTTCATAGTTAGATGGTCACATTCATCTTTCTCAGCTTCCATTCCCTCCAAAAAAAAGTCTTGTCTTTGAAGTGCTCAATACCTGTCCCTTTTAATAAAAGGAGAATCTTGTGCAATTGCCAATGGGAGGAAGCATTAATATAATTGGCTACCTTGATCTTGTGAAAGCCACCAGCCCTGTCTCATTCGGTATTGTAGGGAAGATGACAGACAGCCTGTGATGAATGGGCGTAACTCAGGGGGACTATCCAGGGCTTTACTTATTAAACTTGTTTACTGGTTTTACTTAGGTTTCCTTCTACCCAAAGCCTGAGACACCCAGGCTAAAGCCCGTTTCATGGCTGGCTTAACCTGTAAAGGAGTAGCCAGGTAAAGGACGCTCTGCCTGCCGCTACCTGGGTGCACCTGAAAGCTACGGTGTGTCACTCACCACTCTTCAAAGCCCCGCCAAGCGTCACGCTGAAGGCTACCCAGTGCAGGAAGAGTTCCCAGTCCATCTTCCTTTCTCTGCACGGAAGGACTGATGAAAGAGACTAAAGAAAGACAGTATCCCGTCTCAGCAGACAATTCCTCTTAGATCTAAAATCCTCTGGTAGGGCCGGTGAAAAAGATCAGAAAGCTGGCCGGGCTGCGGCGCAGCGGGAGCTGGAGAACCGGCGGCGGCGGCGGCGGCACCAAGAGTTCCGTCGGTGACCAAAGCGCTTCTCTGCTTCGTGTGTGTATCTCCTCAAGTCTCCAGCATCCTGTCATTTAGCTCCGGTTTCCTCTGCCTTTTCCCACACTTGTTCTCTTTCCAGGCGTCACTGCCCCTGCCATTTCCAAACAGGCGTTTAAAAAACAAAACACAAACACGCTGGGAAAACTAACAAGGAAGTCGCGGCGGAGGAGGGGTTGTGAAAATCCTGTGCGGCTCTCTGAGCCCAGTTGGTTGCAAAACTCTCCAGCAGAAGGAAGGGCTCACCGCGGAGCGACGGGTGCCGGGCTGTTGCGCGGGGAAAGAAGGGAAAGCGCTGGTGAACGAGGAGGAGGAGGCGACTTTCTGCCCAACTTCATCCCTCCCTCCTGCCCTCTTAACCTCGCGATCGGCTCGCCCGTCGCGGAAGGAGGGGCGCGGCGACCCCTTCTTGGCAGCGAGATCTGCTCGCCGGGAGGGTCGAGGTGCGCGTTCTGCTAAGGGGCGGTGGGCTCGCCAGTCCCCAGGCAGCTAAGCGAGGCGGCACCGCCTCTGCCTGCGGTAATCCAGCCTAGTGGTGGTCGTGGCGGTGGGAGAACGGAGCAGGAGCGCCAAGCGGCCGGGCGGCTCCTTCCCGCAGCCTGAGAAGGAGAAGCGCAACTCAGTGGCAATAAGAGCGGAGCCGCCGACGTCTCCGAAGCCCAAGTCCCCTCCCCGCCCCGCCCCTCCCCACCTCCCCGGAGGAAGGATCAACAAACAACAAACAGAGCAAACCGGAGCGCCCCGAAATTCACCCGGGGGGTGGGGGGCGGGGGAAAGCGGAGAAGGGGTGGGGGGCCGCGCGAGGAGGAGGGACGGACCGACGGAGGAGGAGGGCGGCAGGAGCGCGCCGGCAACAAGAGGCGCCTCTCCGCCTCCGCCTTCTCCATCGGTGCGCCCCAAAAGAGGGGAAAGTCTCGACGCGCCAGGTAAAGCCTGGCGAAGCCGGCGGGGCGTAAGGCGGAGGCGGGCGAGCACTGCACCTCCACGGAGGGAGGGGAACTCAGCGCCCGCTCTGCCACCCACGCTCCCGGCACGCACCCTTGGCGCGGCCGGGGAGGGGGCCAACGCCATCTGGGCGTCACGCCCTTTCCTCCTTCACTCTGAGGTGGGCAGCGCACACGCCGCATCTTCCGAGCCGGATTGGCGGAATGCTCAGCGCAGCAGCGCTGCCTGCGTCCAACGCGCTGCGGGGCAGCGCTCGGAGATGTCAGGTAGCCCCGCTACCTGCAGGTGCCAGCAGTCTCGTCACGGGCACGCCTGCCAACTGGGCTTCCCTTGCCCGCGGTTCATGGTGCCCAGTTGGGCGCTTTGTTACCATTGATCGCCACCTTCTCTTTCCCTCCCTGCTTATCCTCATCCCTCTCCGCGCGCTGATCAGTGATGCCCACCGGGCGCAGCTCAAGGAATAGGCTCGCTACTCCTCTGCTCGTCAGGTCCCCACTCCTCGGGAGTCGCGCGCTCTCACCTCCAGCGCGCAATTATTAACAGGCTGGCGTTATCTCTCGCTCCCTGTTGCGCGCCGTCTTCTCGCCGCCGCCTGTTTCTGGCACTTTGGCTACGCGCTCCCCATCTCCGCCCCGGCCGCTCGCAACACGCCCCCGGGGTTCGTCCCCAGGCAAGGCAAGGCAAGGCATGACTGGACACGCACGACCCGTGGCGTATCTGATCTCCCTGCTGGGAACCTCGCAGAGCGCCCTGTCCCTGCTCATTATCATCGCCCCATCCCAGGCAGCCCAGCCTCGGGCGAGTGCTTTGCCCACCGCACCGCGCGCCGTCTCCCGGAGCTAGGGCTGCCTGGCTGGGCTCGCCTGCTTGGGCTGGCCTCGTGCTCGCCATGAGCTGTCCAGCAGCAGCCGCGCGCCAGGCTCGTCCGCCCCCAGGGCGCATTGCTTGCACCCGCCCGTGGCCGCCGCGTGTATCCAGCAACGCGAACATTGTGCACCGGCACCGTATTCTCTTCTCCCAGCGCGCGCCGTCCCTGGGCCGATCGCTAGCTCGCGGGCACTCCCCGGGCACAGTGTGGGGCCGGCGTGACGCTTTTTGCCCGCGAAACCACCCCCCGCCGCTCTCCACCGCGCGCCTCGCGCCCCTTTCTCCGTTCGCCATCTGCTTCCCGCCTCTTCTTTCCTCCACCTCCTCTGGAGATCTCTGGCAATCAGGGTGGCGGGAGCGCGTGTGGGAATGTATTTGTGTCAGCATAAACTCAAGCCCCAGGCGAGGCTCCCTCCGAAGCGACGCCGCAAGTTTCTCTCTCCACACTGCCCCCCCGCCCCCAGCCTCTCAGTGCCCGCGCAGACACCCCGAAGGAGGCAGGTTGTCCCTTCGGAGAGAAATGCCACACTTTCCCTCAGCGCTTCCCGACTTTAACGAAGGAGATCGGCGGGCACGCCAGGACAAGAAAGAGCTCTGTGCGAGAAGAAAGCGCCAGGCAATGAGCGGCCAGTCTGGGCGACCGCTCGTGGCGAGCAGACAGAGCTAACTCCTCGCGTCTTGCCTGGCGCTGAGCGCGGCGCGCTGCTAGGAGGAAAGGCGAAGCCGCTTCCCCGCCCTCCTCTGGCCTCTCTGAAGGGGAGCGGCGGAGAAATGGATAGACGTCCAGTGGCGGTCGTGCGCCCAGAAGAGAGGGAGGGAAAAGGCGTGGCTCCGAAGTTACTGACCACCTCTTGGTTGAGGGCGCGCTCTCTTGGCCACGAGGCTAAGCCGCCAGTTCCCTTTCCGGACGGGGGGTAATATCGAGTGGTCCATCATCTCAACAAGTGTTGGTGGAGGCAGTGGCCACCGAGAGCAGAATCGGCTTGCCTCCTTGGCGGGCGCGCAGGTCGTTCTTGGCTCAGGCAAAAACATTTGTTTGGCAGGATCAAGTATGGCCGACTTCTCCTGGGTGAGAAGGGAAGGCTGTTCAGGAACGACCTTCGAAATTCATTGCTCTGTTTGAGGGCCGAGAAACGGCAGCGGAGCGTGGGGGACAATTTCACCCCTTTTTGCTAGCTGGAGCAGGAAGAGGTGGGTTAACTAACCCCTGGCAGCGGTCACAGCACTGCTTCTTCCTTTCTTCTTAAGATTCGGCGGGGGGAGGTGCTGGCCCTGCAGTGGGCAGTGGCACGAACTCACTTGGTGGCTGGTCTCCGTTTTGCTTCTGCCACAAAGCGGGTTTGGAGGGGCAGGGTGGGGTTCTGCCCAGGGAAGAGTTGGAGGTGCTGCTGAGCCAAACCCTGCCATTTCCTGAAAAAGGCCTCCATTGTTCTGCCTCGTCCTTCATATTTGTGTGGTGGAAGGGCTGCAGAGGGTAGTGTGTGTTTGCTTTCTGTCACACACCTTTCTGCTGTTCTGCAGCTTCCCAGGCTGCCTGCGCTTCCTAATCTGAAAAAATCCTATGGGAAGAATAACTTCCTGAGGGCTTCCCTGGGCTTTAATTGAAATGTGGACAGGACACTGCAGACTGCTGAAGCAATGATTGTATCATTAAAAAGAAGACACTTGCACACCCCAGAAAACAGTAAGGTAAGCACAAGAAACCCAAAGAATTGGCCCATAAAATTTTCTCCAAATTATTCCATTACTATCCAATTGAATGAGAATGGTTGAAAAAGATGCGAGACATTTTTGGTGAAGTGCTAATTAAGGTACGTGGATACAGTATGAACTATATCTTCCTGTATGAAGGCAGGCCTGTGGCATAGGACTTATTCCTGGGCAAGTGGATATAGGATTGCAGCTGACGTGCATTAATGCATTTGCTTCTCATAAAATGGGCAGATCTGGCATCTTTTGCAGACAGCTGCTACTTCTATGCTATAGGGACACTTGGATGTGCAGAAGCATATGTGTGTGATTCATTACTTTTAACCATCCTGAGCACATTTCAAAGTGAGAACAGCAGAATTTTTTAAAAGCAAAATCCGCCTGATTCAATGAGTGTGCATACTCCATAGCAAAGAAAGCACTCCTAGAACTCTGGCTGAGGAAAACAATTGTCTGACTCCATCAATGACTGAAAATAAATATAAATAAAAAGGTAGTTTTTCAGCAAAGTTTGGAAGAAGTACCTAGGGAATACGGGGGGGGGGATATATTAACAGGGGCCACAAAAGACATAGGAGGGGTCTCTCCATCATGTGTTTCTATTTTTAAAAGGTAAGACATGCTTAGCTGGAACTCTGATTCCTTTTTCAGATCCACTAATAATTAAATTGCTGTCCTTACACATGAGACTTGTAACTGTGTTTGAAATAATTTTCAGTTGTAACAGTTGTCAGGTTTAGGTAGCACCACTACAATTTGTGATTGTGTTCCAAAATCATAGGTAGCATACGTGTCTCTTCACTTTCTTTTGTATGCTGTCTTAAACCCACCAAATCTGAAGATGCTCTTAACCCAAGCCTTTTCCTGTGCCCCTTTGAGCAAATTCTTCCCTTACTCTAGGGCCCAACAACACCCCCTTTTCACATTACAATATAGGTCACAAGCAAACCTTTGTAAGTTGATTGGAGCACCTGAGTTTTAGGCACTGGATCAGATAGTCTCTTTATTGACTCCTGTCCAATTACATCTTAATCTGTCATCAGTTTATGCCATTATCTTGTCAGTCTCTTCCATTTTCTTCAAACTGTGTTTGCACAGCTTACCCTTGTCAAATTCTGCTGTCTTACAGTCAGGCAAGGTGGTGGGCTCATTCCCAGCCTTGTCTTCTTAACTCATCTTCAGCCATGCTGTGAGTCCATCATATGCAGTACTTCTGCATTTGCTGGCTAGACAGTGATACATATTTTATAGAAAGTGCATCAAGTTTGTTCTGTGTTTTTCCTAAGTGACGCTCAGATAAGTTGGCAATGGGTTAACACAGTGCTGTTAAGTGAACTTTCTCTATAATACAAACCAATGAGTTGGAGCTTTCCATATAGTTGCCAGCCTAGCATTTTCTGCAGCTTATGACTGAGGAAGCATATCCAATGTTAAGGCAGCAGTTATTTAAAGGGGGATTTTAAATATGTGTGCTAAACAGCACCAGAAGCTTATTTAGGTATCGTTTCACTTACTGAGCAGACATCTGGAGAATAAGTGTGTGGTATTAAAAAGTTATACCTATCATCTGAAAATCATGGTTTTCTTCCTCTTCACTTAGTTTGGTTCTATCTTGTAGCCTCTCTGAAGCCAAGTGAGAATAAATGAATACTCAATCACAATATACAAAGTTACTTTAAACTAAAACCCATCTGGCTTTTGGTGATAGCTTTTTTCTAGGTTTTGCAGTATGATCTTGCTTTTTTATAGTTCTTGTGCTCTTATGCTTTGCTTATTTTATAAAATAGCTTTAACTATAGAGACAGTTCTGACTAATCATATGTCCACCATTTCAGTCACTTTGATCAGTGACTCCATAGAATTGATTCTAATTTGGTATAAATGGTTTCTAAATGCACATTAGGGCCAGAGGTACATCCACCTGCTTGTGTTTTCACGAGGCTCTATCCCTAGAGCCTCTGGCTCCAGCTGTGCAAATACCCCTCAGTAGTCACTCAGACAGAAAGTGGGGGCAGGAAGCAGATGTGTAGAGAACTTAATTCCAGTAGTGCAGAGCTACTAACAGTCCCACATACTGCAGGGGAGGTAATAAATGGATCCCCAGAGTTCCAAGAGGGTAGTGCTGTCAAGTGTGAGTTCAGAGGAGGCCGCATTGGCATCACCATTCCAGATATACTTAGCTGCTGTGCAGTCAATGTCCACTGCTGGACACCAGCAGGGACACAAGTCTTTGTGTGACACAAGTCCTTGTGTGACACAAGCACTTGCACCTAACCCTTCACTGTTATTTCCATAAATGTTATGCCAGTAACTACGAAGAGCGGTCAAGATTTCTCCACTATACGGCAGTGAGTACTTTTAGTATCTTATGCCTATTTCCTTCTGCTTATTTGCATCACTGGACACTGACCAGAAGTTTTTAGAAGCCACCTCAGTGGCCATAACAGCTTCTTATTCCTGCCCCCTCTGTGCCAATTATGTGCTGTATGATAACTGTGCTTGAGGCATGAGGCTTCCTGTGCCTTTGGAAAATTTGCACTTTGAGTGGCTTTGAAATGACCCCAACCCCACAACCTATTGTAGGGTTCTGGAGTAGTTTTGAAACTGCTCCTTGCTGTGCACCTCAGCAGGTTCAAGTGATATGAGAAGCTGCATGCATTCAGGCGAATTGCATGGTGCGTGACAAGAATGTGAGGGGCAGTAAAAAGAAGCCACTGTGGCTCCCCCTCCCCTGTGATCGTGAAATCACAATTTTTATGCCATTGGACATAAAACAACAATCCTCCTCTGGAAGACACCAAGCAATAAAATTTGAAGCAGTCATAACTCCATATATAAAGGAAATTGATAGGTTAGGGCTAAGTGAACTGCATGTCCTGATTGCATGCCAGAGGTGTTTGCAAATTATCCTTAGCAACATGACTTGTCACGTCATGTGAACCTCAGCAGCATGGCTTATTGCCATGGTTAAGAAACCACCCAGAATTTTGGACTTTGAACTTTGGGCTTCGGATGGCTTGTTACCTATGACAAGTAGCCACCCTGGCTAGGTTTGTCATGGGACTTGCTCACTGCATGCAAAATGGACCAGAGTGGTTTATTTCTAAACGGATAAGAAGGGACGCTACCTCTAGTGATGCTTCACTCTTTAGCAGTTCTTTCTCTTTAATTTCAGTCCTGCATAAAGCAGTCCCTCCAGTTTATGTGCGGGTAGTATTTTGAACATATGAAGTTGCACAGTTGTCAGTCCCATCTAGCCCAGTTGTTTACAACTCTCTACGTTTTCAGGTAGGAGCAACTCTCTAGGTTTTCAGGTAGGAGATTTTCCTGCTCTTCCTGGAGATGTCAGGAATCACACCTGGAATATTCTGCATGCAAAGCATGCACTCTAGCACTAAGACACACCTGAGTCCTACTTATATATACCCTTTGAAATGAGTGGGACTGAATTTAGACTAACACTAGATATAATTCACAGACACCTAGCTCTCAGAAACCTCAGATGAGGATATAAACTTTCTTTTGAAATTGTACCAGGCCAAATTACAGGTAGATTCTTGCATCACTGAATGCTCTGTCGCAAACTGCCTCCTCCACGTGTAGAAAATGAGCATATCAGATAGAAATGCAGGCTGAAATTCTTATTTCTGATATCTAGATTTGCTTTTTGATGGGGGGTGGGTAGGGGGAAGATGTGGAACATGCAGTTGTGTGAACCCCACTTCTACTCTGAAACAGACTCTGTTTGGTCCACATCTACTGCTTGCTAAGTCTAGGTATAAGATTATAGAGTGCCAACTTGTACAATTAATTTTAAAATACAAATTAATCCATACTACAGTTCTTTCTGAAATAAGTTCTGTGGGATGCATTTCCCTCTGTGTTGATCGTGCTGATTATTTGATTGCAGCACAACATGCATTTTATAATCCTAAATAAAATCTGAGAAATTTTATAATCTGAGAAATATAAAATTATAAATTATTTATATTTCTCAGAAGGAAGCTCGCACAATTGCCTTTGGAACATTTTTCCAGAATCTAGTAGTAGGACTACATCATGAGCATTCCATTGAGAAAGTTGCAGCCATGACTGAGAGGAGGCTGATGGGATGCATACAATTGTCTTGTGCTCAGGGGGGAAAGCCAAAGTCGGTGATGTAACTCAAATATCATTCACAACATGATAACAAAGGCATAATTAGTTAAAATATGTAATTATTCAAAGAATCTTCTTTGACTTCTTCTTTTTGCCTTTGTACAATATGACAGCTACACATTTTCCAATAGTGATCATACTTACACCCAGAATAGATGGGGGTGAGAAGCCATATTATGGTGCAGTTCCACTCTTTTTTGAGTGTGGTGAGTGTGCATTCCAGTATATTCATTTAATTTAATTGCAATCAATGTACTATTCATTGAATGTAATGCAGTGTCCAACTTTCGAAATGCTGTGATGTGCATGTTGTGAAAATACAATGTCCCTGCAGCCTTGGGGGGATATGGAGCATCCTTGAGGGAATGTGAGTGTTGTACCGTATGCTTACAGCACAGTCCTACACATGTTGACCAGAGGCAGAGTTGGGGTGCCTGCTAGAGTTGGAGTTATGAATTCTGGAGAGGCCATCTGCCCCACCACCCTAGTCTATGTCTATGGGCACTTGCTGTAATACATCTGGGAAATACACAGATAAAAACATAAGAGAAGGCAGGAAAGTTAAGTGGACAGAACCCATTCATCCAATAATTGTTAATACAATTATTACTTAAAGTTAGATTGTATTATCATAACTACCCCACTGGATGTCCCAGGCAGATGAATTCCCCTTCTGCTCCCCTTCTTCTGCAGCTATGAACATATGTTGAGATTCTAATTTTTCGTATACCATCTCAAATATGTGTCAATTAACAGAAATTTACATCTGCCATTTACCAACACAATGATGGATAAATCCCATAATTCATGGAAAGTATATTTACAAAAATCAAATACTTGTCTTCTCTATATCACATTGCATAATTGTATTTCTTCCATGTCTTTTCCTGTAGTATATAGCTTTCTTCACTGGGCACATGTCACCTAAAATTTCCATGCTGAATCAGACTGTACACATGCTCTGGCTTATCTTATATGGGTTCATCTGAGGAAGGTCTTGTGCTTTGGGCAGCTGGTTGCAGGAACTAGTTTTTTCTCTTCCAGTGATGCATTTCAAGAAACAGTGCCTCATTTTTTTTAAGTTTTAAGTTAAAGGATTTTGATTTGGTCCAGGTTTTCCCTTTATATTTTCAATATTGTATGGAATACTGACTGCACTCTGATTATAATGTTATTTCCTGGAAATGTTACAATTGAACCTTAAAAAAACAACTGCCCTAAGCTAACTAACATAATATATAACATAAAACTACAGATAAAAAAATAAATACGCATTTTGCCATTTAAACAATGTGTTTAAACAACACTGAAGTTTACCCTTTTCATGAACTTCCATAAATTCGGAAAGAAATAATTTTAAAATGAAGTTTGGCAAGTGATTAATCATGACAAGGGGCTTATTTATTTGGTGTTATTTTGAAAGCAAAACACAATAAATTAAAAACAGCTAAGATCTTCACTTGTAGTGGAAATATATGCAGTGTGATGTTATATCAAAGAAATAGCAGCAATATAACTGATTCAAAATGATAATTATCCATTATAACTGCATTCTGAACATATGAAGTTGCTTTGTACTGAATCAAACTATAGGTCCATCTAATCTGATTGGAATGTTTAACCTGACTGATATTGGCTGTCCAGGATCTTACACAGACATCTTTCTTTATAGTATAATGTAAGACTGAAGATTTATTTAACTGGAGCAGCCAGATATTGAACCTGGAAACTTCTGCATGCAAAACATGTTTTATGCCAACTGCTATGTTCTCTCAGTTTTGCTTCTCCTACATGTTGTGTATAGTGCTAGCAACAGCAGGAGTGTAATGCAGGGAACTACAATCAGCTGTCTTCCCTATGATCTTCTAACACCACTTTCAAAGGACCATTTCAATCACTTCCGTGTGGTTGAATCCAATATGGCAGCTGTGATATTTAGACTCAGCTTCCATATGAGTTGGGTTGATCTTTTATTAAGCACCACGATTTCCTAGGTTGAAGAAGTAGCACTTAACCTTTCATACCACTTAAGAAGGACCTGCTTCATCTGATGAATGTTTCCTCTAGTCCAATATCCAAGGCACAAAGACATCCCTCTCCTGTGGCAACTAGGCATCTTTAGATATATACTGTTTCTGAGTGGTAGCATTATGGCTAATAGCCTGTGAAATGTATCCACCATAAGCTGATCCTATTATAGCCGACATCTTTTTGCAGCAAATTCCAATACTGAATTATGTACTTTATAAAGAAAGATTTCATCTACTGCTAATCAATTCGATTGGGTGATGCTGACTTCCGCTGCTATAAGAGAAGGATAAATGTTTTATCTCTATCTACATTGCCTTTCGTAATTGCATATCCATCTATCATATTTGCCCTTAGCTGTGTTTGTGTTTCATAAACTAAAAACTATTAAATCTTTCCATAAACTAAAAAGTTCTAAATCCTTTGACATTAATTTGAAGGAATGGTGTTTAAAGACTTGTTTATTTTGGCTGCCTTTATTGGCACCTTCTCTACTTCTATCTTACCTTTTTTGAGATGGAACAATCAGAATTGCACACAGTATTACAAATGCAGCTGCGTTATAGATTATATACATTTATATAAAGTTTTAATGACCTCAGCTATATATTTCTAATCTCTTTTCTAACAGAGGATTTGATCAATGTTTAGTGTTGGAGAACACTAAGAAGATGTTTTCCTTGAGCTATCTACCACAAATTTAAGATCTCTTTCTTGGATTGTCGCAGATAGTTCACATTCTATCAGCATATCAATGGTGGGATTTTTCCTCACCACCCTAACTTTGCACTTAGAAAGAATTTAATTTGCTATTTTGTTGCCCATTTTTTGCATCTGACTGGATTTTTATCACATCGAGTATATATTATCACCTATGAACTTGTCAGGTTGCATTGCAGGCTTTTCAAAAATGCAACGTTCAAAGGACCAAGAGTCCAAAATGGAGAGTCTGAATGGAGAGTCCACATGTACAGTGCTTCAAAAGGCTCAGTCAGTAGTAATTCCACACAGAGTGGTTCTGAGGCAGTGAAGACAAGAATGTTCCTTGCAGAGGTTCCTAGCCTGGAGATCTACCTAAATGCAAAGATGTCACTGCAGAAGCCCTCCTCTGAACAATTAATTGACAAAGGATTTTAGCTCTTCAGTGAGGTCCCTGCCAGAACAAGATATCTCTATTTCGCCTTCTGAAGTTGATAACTTCAGCCTGTGTGACACCTCTGAAAACCGGCCTCTGCATTTAGGCTCTCACAGAGAAGAGACCAGTTTCTTCAGGGTTAAGGTCAAACCTAGCAGCTGGATAGGAGTAACTTGCCTCCTGCCTGCTTTCCTCCAAGAACACTGACAGAGATACACACACGCTGATTCCAGAATTCTGTGGACTGAATAGGCCCAAACCAGCTACCTCCCCTTCATAATGAACTAGGCATAGCCAAACTCTTAAGCTCCAGACTTCCCACAACCAACCCGATACTGGCATAAACTGTAGGGTCCAGTGCATCATTGGACTGGGCCACAACATGTGTCCTCTTTTGTCCTCCTTTTTGGTGCTGCAGGTCCTCTTCTTTGGCAAAGCACAAGTGGCCACTCTAGGACTTTCAGTGATTTTAGGAGAGTTCGTTGACACTGCAGCAATATAGTCCTCTTTTTACTCCAATGGCAGAATTCTCATCTTACTTCACAGGGAGCAAGAGCAGGCCCTAGATAATTAGCTAATTAACTTAGATAATTAGCTTGTTATTATCAACTTCTATTCTGCTTGCTAAGGAAATTAAATATCGGTGTTTGTGTTTCAATGAGGCAAGAGTTACAAAACAAAGAGGCAGCTGTGTGGAGCTTTCTTTGAAGATACAGAAACAAAATACAGCAAGATGATAAAATATAGAATATAAGAAATAAATGTTTACTTTTAAGTTTAACTTCAGCTGGTCGACAAGAAAATTAAGGTACTGGCCAGCTAATCTTTGCACATTTATATACTTATATACTTACATTGTACTTTGATTGAATATAATAACTCTTATTACACATGTTTTACATAATAATGCCAAAAGGGATACAACCTTATTAGGAAAATGGAAGCTATCATCATGATTCGGCATGTTTTAATGCATCCCCTTCAGCCTGAACACAGCAATCATTGTAAGCAAGTGGTTGCACTGTATTCATTACAGATCAGTTCCCCTTTCTCTGGGTCATATTTCATCTTCTTCACTAGGTGTTCTCCATCATAATTTTCTCTGCCACTTACTACAGCTGATGTTAAATGGCTTTTCAGCTAAATGCTTGTTTGTGTTATTTATTAACAGGAGTACATTTGCAATGCTATGCTTCCACACTTCAGACCAGACGGATAAAGCCCATTCAAAGAATGCTGAGAACTGTCCACAATTTTTAAAATAGACCTATTGAACTGGCCCACCCTGGAGACTTTATAGGAACCAAAAGGATTCCGGAATATGTTGACAGACTGAGCAGTGTTTGATAGGGAGTGAAGAGCTGACTTAGATACAGACTGGATTGGGTCCCAGTATCATCTGCCAATGATAATACTCGGAGAGCCCAATTTCCTTATTGTATGGTATCACAGAAGAGTATGAAAGGAGAGAGAGAGAGAGCGCGCGCGCTAGAACACAAATTATAAAAAGTGTGGCAATGTAAGTAAACACAGTGGGGATAATTTCAGGTTTATGAGCTAGTAGTGTTGGCAACAAGATCATTCTTTTCTGCTACCACTGTATCAGCAAAATCACAGGCAGATGGCATTGAGGCTACTATTTGCAATGAGAAGACAGTGGAATTGGAGGTATCAGCAACAGGAGTTACAATTCGCTAGGTTCTTTGCTGATAAAATTAGTCAGATCTGCTCCAACTTGGATTTTTGCTTTTAATACAGAGTCTATTTTAGAAATATCAGAGACTGCTGCTTGTCACTCTTCCTTGAATCACTGCAGGGAAGCTCTTGAGGATGTTGACATGTTGTTGGGACCTGTGCCAATCATGACTTGTTAAGGCCAGATAGGTTGGATTGAGACATCTTCTGGTACATATGATTAACAATCTTCTGGGTGAAGGGGCATTGCCATTTCCAGTGTTTGGACTGCTCCTTAAGGAAAGAGATAATTTTGTAATCTTAGTAGTTACAAGGCTGTGTCAGTCTTGCCCCCTTTTAGGAAAAGTTATTGAATGGGTGCTAGCAGACCAGCTTCAAGTCTCCTGGATGATACCTTCTTCCTTGACCCTTTTCCCTCTGGTTTCAGACAAAGATATGGGACTACGTCACATGATTTGGCTTGATGGATGATCTCCTCTGGAGCATAACCATGTTTTACTGTTGTTGCTTTTAGATCTATCTCTCAGTGCCTCTGCCCTGTAGTTCATATTATGTTGTACCATTTCAAAATCTGTGTGGTGTATATGTGCTGGGTTGATATTGTTCTTTCTTTATAAGATAAACAGCGCTGATGAAGGAACCTAGCATTTCTGAAATGCATTAAGCAATAAATGACTTTGAGATGCTTTTTTCTCTCCTTTTGTTAGTTCTTTTTTCATACGCATGCCTTCTCTTCTTATTCTGTCACTCTTTTGAACTAAGGCCTTTGGCCAGAGGCAGGTGCAGTCTGCACATTTTTCCATGCTGGCGGGAGGGAGCACCAAGCATGAAATCTCAGTTCCAACATCAGAACTGGGACTCTGAAAAATTCAGTGGTCCTCTAGATGCTGCCTAGAAACCACAGGATTACTCTATTAGCACCGTTTCCCAAGTCATATGACAAGAACTTGTATGAGTAAATAGTTTCCCATAAAGAAGCATTTTTCTTGTTCTGAACTTACTAGCAATCAGTTTCCTTGCATGATTGTAAGATGTAGTGTGAACTGCAGAAACTGAGTGAACGAGAGAACAATATCTGTCTCTAGCCTTTATGTAATCCTCTCCCTTGTTCTTCTCTTTTTATATGGACTAAACATCTCCATTCCTATTCCAGAGTGGAAATGAGGCACAGGACAACTGTAGAATTGGGAACCCCTATAATATGGCAAATGCCTGGCTCACAGTCTGCTTCCAACAGCAATCTAAGATGTTGGTTTTGAGCTTTAAGCTCCAGTGGCTTAGGAACAGGGATGGACAGCACAGTCTCTTGTGAGTTCATATCAGCACCTCTCTCAACCACCTCACAGACACTATGCTCAACCTTTGGTGCCTTCCTCCAAGTGCTGACTCTGAGGAAAGTGGAGAGGGTGGCAACAAGGGAGTGGGCTTTCTCTGCGGTTCCTTTCCCACCCCCTTTCTATGGAGGAACTCCCCAGCTGGTGCCAAATCTATCATCGTTTTAGTGCCACATTAACATGGTCCTCTTTTCTGACGCCTTTAAAGGCTTGCTTGGCCATCTAGGGACGTTAGTGGGATTACCCATTCTGCAGAGTCCGTCCTTGCTATTTTATTTTTAGCTCTTTAAAACTTTTAAATGTTTTCTGATTTTATTATTCTTATGGCATTCCTATTGTATGCTTTTATGGATTCTTGTAAACCACTCAGATAGCTTCAGCTGTGGCGTGGTACAGCAATGAAAGAAATGAGAAGAATAACGATATTCTTATAATAGGTGACTGCATGTGCCCTTTGCCACCTCCTCTATCAAAGAGAGCAAGTGGCTCACCATTTGAGTCTGAACAATAGTTTGCTATCCTCCTTTCATCCTCTAGCTCAGAAGTGCAGAGTTTCCAGTCAAGTACTATTCCACAAGCATAGTACTTGCCCAAGGGCAGAGTTAGTGCCCAGGAAGCTTATCTGTGTGTGCTAACAACCTTGCTTTCCTTGCTGATTTCTGAGCTTTTAGCTTATTTTCCTATTTACACTTAAATTGTTTTAGTCTCTTGTAGACCATCCTGGGAATATGATTGATTAAAGGAGAGCATAAAATATGTGTAATAAAGCAGACTAGATCAGTGATATGTAATTTTACATGTAATTTCTAAACTTATATTCCCCCCCCCCCCGACAAGTAATTTGCATCCATGGATTCATGATGCCTGGATAATTAAGAACTGATTTCATCAGGATCGTCCAAGTTGCCATAGCAGCTAAAACTTGCTCCTTTTGTGAAAATGTTACCAGCCCCTTGGCTTCTGTTTACCGTGTAACCAGACACATTATTAGCTTAATGAAGGTTCTCTTCAAGAGACTCATTCCAAATTTGTAAGTTATCTGTCCAACAAGTATATCACTGCTGTGTGCTCTGTTTTATTCACAGGGGCCATCTGGACAGCCTTGACAAAGGCTACATATCCTTTGCCAGTGAACATCTTATTTGCTGTGGGCAAAAAACCCTCCAGTGTGTCTCTAAATGTACCCTGTGATGATGGCTTTTATATTTCAACTGCTCTCTTGGCTTTACATTGCTGATTTTTTTGAATCTTCTAAAGATTTATAAATATAATGCTGCCTTCTTTTCATGCCTGAAACTAGAGAGTCATATGCTGCCTAACATTCCAGGATTTCTTTCCAATTCTAATTATTAACTGTTGTTTGTGTATCCCGGAGAGAGCGGTAGAATCCTTGCCA
>NW_025335440.1:19242909-19265816 GCF_004798865.1 Varanus komodoensis | reverse complement strand
TGAGAAAATAATAATCATAAAAACCCTGTGTAAGTGGGGGATTGATATAGCTGCTCAGAAAAGTTGATTATTTGCTTCCAAGCAACCAGAATAGTTTGTTTTAGTTTAGACAGAAACTATTTTTGCATGCCCATAGAGGGTAAGAAAAGGACTGAGTCACATGAAATACAAAGTGCTATGAAATGACAGTGGGTTGGAGCCAGACCTAGTCATAATTAAAGTAGACCCATTGAAATCAGTGGGTCATGGATTAACCATGATGAATTTTAGTCTTGTTGATTTAATACGTATAATCTAAGTAACTAAGATCCAACCTATCATTTCCAGCTCCTGTAAAATAATAATAACATTCTGTTTACCACAGATACAATGACAGTGGGAGTGTTACTGTTCAGTCCTTCAGGACAATTGAGTCAGACTAGTCAGCCATGGAGTAAATCATGAATAAATGTAAATCTAACTCAATAGTTCTGCTAATACCAGAATCTTGATCTTAAATTATTTTGCTTGGCTTTTGTTGTGGTGATGAGCAGCCTAGAAGAATCTCTTAAGAGGCTGTCCAAATATGTTGGCTTAGGACCGCCATCAGCTGTAGGCAGTGCTAAGAATGTCCTTTAGAAGTTTGAGACATTGCATTAATTCTCACATCCAGTGAAACAGGCAGGTGAACAGTGGAGGCAAGTGAAAAGTGAACAATTGTCCTAGGCTTGCACATGCCACCCTGCTAATACAGGCAAGCCAGCTGGGCTTGACTTTGAAGAAGGACCTTTATCTGCTCACTGGAAGCAGGGCTGATCAAGACTGGACCTACAGATTAGCAAACATGGACACACTCCAGGAAAGGTGATCTGGTGTTTTTTTTTACTATCAGCTAGCTCCTGACCCTGTTTGTTGCCTCTGTGCTAGACTGTGGCTACTCCTATCAGGGAGGAGCTGATACAGCAGCCAAGCAAATGTCTCTCTTGGAGTTGATAGAAATTGCAAGCCAGCTGAGTTCGATGCTGGAGGAAAGCCTTTATCTGCTGGGCCCCAAGCAGGGCAAGTGAAGGTCTGGGCCCACAGACAAGCGACTGAGGATTATTTCCAGGGCTGCCTCCTTTCTGTCTGCACCTCACAGACTGTTTGCTGCCTCCTGCATGCTGGACTCTTGCTCTTAATGTGTGGGAGAATCTGACAGCTGACAAGAGGAAGAACCTCTCCCTACTTAGAAAAACTGAAGCAGGTAGACTTGACTCTGGGGGAAGTCCAGACCAGAGGAGGGGCAGAGATGCCCAGTGACAGCCAACCCAAATAGAATGGAACCTTTGAAGAAACTGCTATGGGAGGTATACAAAAGGAAGGGCCACCCCCTAACATTTAGCCAATTAGAGTCTGCTTTGGGGGTTTGGTTTATGTTCTTAGGGTCTGAGTATGTTCCTAGGAGGAAGGACATGGGGCCAAGTCGGGGGACCTGGGTAGGCATGCAGTCCATTTAGTGTCAGGGAGAAAGAGTTAAGGTTTTGAGAGGCGGGCTAGACAAGTAAAGGGAATGTGGCCCAGATAGTTAACAGTGGTGCTGCTTTCTGGTCCTTGCACTTTAGATTTGGTGTTTGCCAGCACTCAGGTCTCCTGATTTGGTTAAAATGTCAGATTAGTGTAGAACAAGATCCCCCTTATTCTTAATTTAATGGTGGATGAGATGGCTGATGGTTGACAGGGAGGAGTTAGTCCTCTCTTGTTGTACCCGAAGTGGTACTTGGTGCAGCATCAGGGCAGATTTGAGGACTAGGGAGTAGGAGGTTATTGTGGTCTCTTCTACCTCTCTGAGTTTGCTGTTGTCTGGCTTCTTAGTCTGGAGTGTTGCATCTTATCTTGGGCCAGCAGGACAGACTAGGGTTCTGCCAGTGTATTGCTCACAGTGCTATGCAGCAGAATCTGAACCTGAGCTGACAGGTGTGGTCTTGGATGTGATACTGAGGTCTCCCAGGCTGTTCCTCTTGCGGAGCATTAACATTCATATCAAGGGTTTCTTATCTGTGGTGGCTCAGGATTTCATGGTCTCTGTAGGCCACTGTGGGATTATAAAACTGTCCCAACAGTACAACACATGTATCAGGGCACACTCTAGACCTCTTCTTTCCAGCTTGGCATGGGGGTGCTGATCTGAAGATTCCTTTGTCATGGTCAGATAATCACCTGTTGAGGTTTAGGCTGATGGTGACTTTTCCCTTCTGCAAGGGTGAGGGGCTAATTAAGATGGTTCACTCCCTGTGGCTAATGGGTCCAGCAATAGGGAGGCTTCCTTTTGATATGCCAGGTGCTGCCATGGAAAGCCTGGCCAGTGTGTGCAACACAGAAATGTCCTGGACAGACATAATTGCTTCTGAGTACCCTCTTTGTATGACTCAGTGGTATATCTTGGAGCTCACAGTGATGAAGCAAAATAGGAGATAGTTTAAGAGCAGGTGGAGAAAGACTCCTAGCAGGTACAGTGAAACATTGGTATTGTTTGGAACAGTGACAATAGCAAAAAAAAAAAAAAAAAAAATCTCAGCTGCCTCAATTCTGTCCTTTATCTGCCACCAGGTGGAGCTTTTAAAAGTTGCCAGATACCTATTATGTGTTTACCCAAGGATGTTAGAGACCCACCTTACAGCAGTTGTAATATATTTGCTATACACATGCAGGATAGCATATTTCAGATTTAGATTCTGATGTTAAGCTGCAGAATCTGGTAGGTAGTGAGAAAATATCCTGGTCCAGTTTTCTTAGATGAGTTTCAGTTGGTAGAGCTTGAATTTGTTGAGAATGTGCTGGAATAGGTTTGTGCAACTGTTTCCATACTGGATCTTTGCCCCTCTTGGCTTATAGAATTTATAATGGAGGGAACTGATTAATGCCTCTTTAGCAGAGGGGAATGGTCATGTGCAGTTAGAAAGAGCTGGTGGAGAGACTACACCTGAAGAAATCTCAAATCCTGGAAGTTCTTAACAATTTTAGGCTGTTGGAACAGGGTCCTTCCCTGGGCAAGGTGGTGGCCAACATGCTTCCTGGATGAAACCAGTTATTTGGATCTGTTTCAGTGAGGGTTCAAGCTGGGTTTTGGAAACAGCTTTGGTTAACCTCTTGGAGGACCTATGTGTGGAGAGAGATGGGGATGATATGGGGATGATACATCTGGATCCCTTGGCGGCCTTTGACACCATCAACCATGGGTATCTTTCTGGAACAACTGCACTGCATTGCAGTGGTTCCACTCCTACTTGGATGGTCAGTTCCAGAAGGTGGTGCTTATGGAATGTTGTTCCACCCTGTGGATTCCACAGCTTGGCATTCTATCGGGGTCAGTTTTGTCCCCCATGTTATTCATCATTTACATGAAATAACTGAGTGGGATTATCCAGAGCAGTGGAGTGCATTGCCATCGTATGCTGATGACACACAGTTCTATTATTTCTTCTCATCTCCATTAGGTCAGGCTGTGGATATGCTAAACCTGTGCCTGGCTCAGCTAATGGACTGGATGATAAACTGAATTGGTTCAGGATAGGGTTGCATTCCCTTCAGAGGGGAAGGTCATACTTTGGTGGTCTTCTGGAGTAATGTTTGTTACTTAAGGCTCAGGTGGCCTCAGTGATGGAATGCTTTCTGCCAGCTTCAGCTGGTAGCCCAGCTTTCCACCTATGGGGGTAACCTGGTTTCATCCAAGTTAGATTCCTGCAATGCACTATATGTGAGGCTGCCCATGAAGGCTGCTGAGAAATTTCAGCATGTAAAAAATGTAGCAGCCAGACTAAGAACTGGGACTAGAAGGTCTCATCATATAACACCAATTCTAGCCTGCCTGGATTGGCTGTCTGAATGTTTCCAAACCTTTTTCAAATTACTGGTTTTAACCTATCAAGCATCACACAGTTGGGACTGCAATACTTGAAGAAGCACCCCTCCCAGTTTGACACTTTAATCAACATTTGAGGTCTTTCTCTGAGTGTCACCTCTGAAGAAGGCATGGAGATGGCAGTAAGGGAGAGGACCTTCTAAGTGGTGACCCCTTCCCACATATGGAATGATCTCCCCACTTGGTGCTAATTCTGTCCTCTCATCATGCCTTTTCACAGGCATGATTGAGGCGTTTATGTCAGCTGTTTTTTTAAACAGATATTGTTTGTACTGAAATTGATTTTAAAATGGTTTTATACATTTTGTGTAGTGGAAGAAAATTATGCTATCTTTTAATACATTTGTTGTGCACATTTTTGTGAATAGTTGTGAACTTCCCAGAGACCTTTGGCTATTAGAAGGTATAGAATTAATGATGATGCTTAGAATAAATAGAAGAAATCTCAAAGCCTCATAAATAGAAGTGAAGCAAATTCCTTAAGTTTTATGATCCCTAAAAAGAGAAATAATGCATAAAGAAAAAGCAACCATATTCATTCTATATTCCAAAATGTACACGATGTGAATAATGAATAAGCTTACTAGTAGCACTTATAGCACAGATAACATATTTATATAGGATAAAAGAAACATCAGTAAAGACATATGTACTGAATTATCAAGCTGCCTAGGAAGGCCTCAGCAATTATAGGCGGCCTATAAATATAAATAAATAAATAAATGTGTTACTGATGTATACTTTACTAGGCCAGTGCAAGATGAATTTTCATTTGTATACGGTAATGTTTTTAAAATCATTGTTATTTGTTAAGTGCTTCCCTCTCTTAAATATTCATATTGAAATTACTCTTTCAACTCCAAAGAAAGTGTAAAACTCGACATTATTAAAATAATGTTAAAGATTTTTTTTGCTAAAATACCCATAGTGGATAGCACTCAGAAAGAGAATGTATCCTATGATACATGGAATAGTAATTGAGTTGTCTCAAAATGTAAACAAAAAGCCAGTACTAATTAACACCAGCAATGTTCTTACATTTGGACTGCACCTGTGAAAAATGGCACAAGTTCTATATGTAAAAGATGCCAGGGAATGTATTATTCTCTCCCTTCTAGCAAACAGAATTATCATATAATTCCATCTTAGTATTGTTATTGTCTAGTACACTCTAATATCATGCAGCTTTTCCTCTGAGTGAAGGTTCTTTAGCCATGATATTAACCTATTGCCCTACTGACCCCAAAATGAGAGCACTGTCAGCTGCAATCAACTTCTTTTTCAGGAAAAAAAAGATCTAGTCCAAATACTGCCAAGAAACAGTAGCAAATATACAGGGTGCTTTGCATTTATAGATACTTACCTGTTGATTTTCAAGCATTTTGCCTTTTCTCGAAATCTCTGTCACATCATTGTTGGGCAGTAAATATTTCATAGTCTAGTTGCAGCCATGTAGCAGATGCATTCACAGGACAAGTAAGCGTGGAATAAGCACATGGAAGAAGAGCCCTTTTGCCTGCTCGCTCTACCCCCACCGCTGTGCTTTGGTTAGGAACAGCGTCTAGATCATAGGTGAGCGCCAGTTCAGGCCAGGCGACTGGATCTAGCCCTCCTGGAGTCGCAATGCAGTCCTCTGTGGTCCTATGGAAGGCCATGCCCCCTTCCGTCAACCACACATAGCTCAGCAACTTTCCAGATTCTGTGCAGTCATTTCCACTTTCTTAAAGGTCATAATGCCTCTCCTAAGACTTAGTTGTTGGCACTTTGAGATTTAGGCTGTATTTGGTGCTAATCTTTATGCCTTTAGCTCTACCCCATTTCCCATCCCCATTACTGGAATGTGACCTCCCCAGAAGCTTCCCTGAAGCTGAGTATGGCCCTTAGCCATGAGCGGAGAACTTCTTCCAAGCTTTGCATGGGCAGACTTTGCACATGCAATCTGTTGTGCATTGGCTCTGACTAGATAAACGCCATGAAGATCTGATAAATGCACACAGATTTCAGTTTCATTTCATCATTACATTTCTGTTCCACCAAATAGGCAAAACTCTCTATGCATATCCATCTAAGCATGCAACACACACACACATCTGGGAAATGTACAAAGGAAAAACTGAGCAAAGTAGGGACTGAGTGGAAAGGCTCATATGCTATTACAAGCCAGCAAGACTGTCTTTTATTTCTTTGCTTCGGCTTGGCTTGCTGTATTTGAGTGTGTGTTTCTTGCAGCTTGCTGCTGAATGCTTGCTGCTGGGGATGGAAAATGGCTGGATTGTGCCAGAGGCTCCTTTGTGACAGGACTCTTCTGAGAAGAGGCTCATAAAGACCAGCCCTACTGTGGATGGTGGGGCTGAGCTCAGTGGAAGGGAATCACTACTGGCTGAGAACAGGAAAGTGACCAGATCTCTGGGTGAGAGACAGTCCTGTGACCCTCATCCATAGGCAGAGCCAGGGCAGGGGAAGTAGTGGTAGGTGAGATCCCTTCCCTCAGATAAGAGTCTGGGGAGGAGGACCAAAGGAATACAGGTTAGAACATACTCCAGCTGTTGAAATTGCTCATGCTGATGTTATGTATCTTCCAAATCAATCATCGCCAGCCTTAATACTGTATTCTAGTCAGTACTGGTCAGTTGATTTATTACAGTCTGCCCTTGAATATTTCCCCCTTTCCTCCCCCGCTCTCCCATTCCTCTCTTTTCCCTCTTTTCCAGTCTCTTCTCTCATTTTCCTTTCTTTTCCTTTCCGCCAATGTTTGGGGAAGGAGGAGCTAAAAGTGTCTGTGCTTAAAATTAAGGTTGGCAAATGGTTGTTGTTAGAAATATTATATTGGAAATGTAGAAACAAGTTTGAAGCATCAAATGGCAGTTTGAGGGGAAGGGAAGAAATGTTAATTGTGTGCTTCACAACTGAAGTAATACATACCAGCCATCTACGAGTAAGATATCTCCATTAAGTCTGGGACCTAGAGTTGCCTGGCTTCAGAGAAGTCTCCAAAAAGTGGACATTTCAATATCCGTATGGCAGCAGGTATCTTTGGGCCTATTTTTAGGGTTAGGGTCCTGCCCAGCTTAGGCACAGAACACAGGACACAAGAAAAGACCAGAAAAATCTCCCTCCAGGAGAATGCTGACCCAGTGATAAACGTATTCAGCACTGTTGCTCAACCAGCTGCGAATACACCTACTTGTAGTGCTGCCTAATCCATATTTTGCCATTTTGTAAACAAGGACATCCTGGAAAACTTCCTCACATACTCCAGTGAAGATATACCGTTTCCACAGCAGTTCCATGATTTGTCAAACTAATAACCATTAAAAAAAGAGATAAATTTGGAATTCAGGTATAGTAAGTTCAGATTTCATATGCAGTGGGGGTTTAAATGTTAGAAGAAATTCCCTGAAGTACACCAGGCCATTTTTGCTTGACTCTTGTACATACTTCTCTAGAAGTAAGCCCCACTGAAATCATGGAGATTACTTGTGAATAGATATGTCAGGTAATTATAGGCAGGGACTTTATGGATTAGGGTTACAGCTTTATGGATAAGGACCATAATCTTTCTTGTTCTTAAGGCTTTAGGTTAATTTTGGTTTTCAGACAATCTACACTTCTGCAAATAGCAGGTAAGAATATTCATTTAGAAGAGCATGGACCCTGAAGCAATCAACATTTCTGTGATTTTCCAGAATGCACTTTTTAGTGTGTGAGATACATCCATATAGAAGACCCTTACTGCACAGTTTGAGTCACACTACAATTGTCCTAGTTTCCATAGTTGTTAGTCTTTCTCTCTCTGATTCTCTCTCTCTCTCATGTTCTCTTTAAAAAAAGGTGCCTAGGCTTTTCTGATGAAAGCAGGGTATTTTTCAAGACAGTTTAACATATATAAACAAAATCTGTTGGAATAACTGTGAAATCATTTGCATTCATAATTATAGTTGCTTTTCTCATGAATTGCAGTCATATCCAAGAATATATTCAAAAATAGAAATACATTATTTATGCTTTATTGTTCAAAATGGATTTCTGTTTTATGAAGCTGCAAAGATAAGGAATTAAATTTACTCAAAACAAGAAACCTGAAATATCATGATCTGGCAAGGTGATGACAGATCAGAATAATTATTACTGTAGCTCCTGAAAATAAGAATGAGAAGTTAAAACCTTTGAAATCTGAATGACTGGAGAATAAAAGAAAACTAACCTAGAAATAACACTACACTGTATATACATGAGATGACATTATTCCAGTTGAGGGCTTCTACTGCACCAAAACATTTGAATTTTTTATAAGGTTTTACATTTTTGATGAAAATATCTTACTGCAGAACTGTTTCTAGATTCAAAAATATGCCTGTCAGAGAAATAACAGATCTGTGGTTTTATAAAGGCTTTTAGAAGTGATGATGGATATTCAGTTGATCAAAAGTTCCAGTTGTTTGATACCACTCAGGAAAAATAAAACCAATTAAGCAAAAGGAAAACCAAAGAATAAAAAGTCCACCTTTCTGTGCCTGAACTGTCATGTTTTTAACTTCTCTGTACCTGCACAGAAAATTAAATCTTTTCCATTCCATATAGCTGTAGAAAGATACCTGAGCACCATTAATCTGTTTCAGCAACATCCTGAATGTTCAAGGAAAGGATTTTACAACTGAATGCATAGAACAATTGATGAATATATAGACTTCCAGGCTAAGGCCATAAATTGGATTTTTGCACTTTTATTCCCACAAAGAATAACTTAGTCCATCAGTGGTTCATTTGAAAATATTTGGCATCCAGGTGGATGTGGTTGAATTATCATGTATAATTGATATATGTGGTTGAATTATCATGTATGTATTTTAAAGCACCATAGCCTATTGATGTTTTGATAGCAAATTGATGTTTTCTATAGCAACTGGTGATTTGGATAAGACTTAAACCAATCCAAGAATTAAAATTTATAAGGTAGTTTTGCAGGGAGGAAGGAATAAAGCTTTTAGCAGCACAAAATGGTATTAAGTAGTATGACTTTTTTTTCAAGGGACAGGGTATACATTTATCTGCTCCAGGGCTGGTCTTACATTAAGCAGAGTGAGGAAGTTTCTTCCGGTAGCCAAGGATGGGCTTACAGGTGCGGCAGTGACAGAACACCTTGGCTGTTTCCCTCTGTGGTCTGTTCATCTGCTCTGGCTTGCCTGCACCCCTCAGGTGAAGTGGAGCATGCTTTCCTCTCACCAGGATTTTAGCAATATTTAAATCTTGTTGGTGTGGTCAGTTCTGTAGGTGGAATGGAGAGGTGCCAAACATGTTATCCCAATAGCTAATCAAGACTAGCACTCAAAGTTCTTCCTTATTGCTATTTGGAGCGATCAGCCAAAAGCCCATTGTATTAACTCAACCAATTGAAGTTTGCATTGCCTTCCTGCTTGGAGTGACCTTTTGATTGGGTGGGAATGAGTTTCTTTGTAAGCTCCATTCTGGCCTCTCACTCACAGTCTCACACCATTTGGAGAAGATCTGGCAATTTTCAAACATACAAACCATATGTAAACCACGTAATATTTTTACCTGTTGGAAACAGAAAGCTGGTGAAGATGGACTTCTGATCCAACAGAGCACTTCCATGGTCTTACGATACTCTAATGAATTAGTAAATTGGGGATGCAACCTGATGTGGTATGCAGACATGGCACTACTCCAGCAGGTTGAGTAACAACCCCTATGCTTGATCCAACCAGGGAAGTGTAAATGGGTTTGTTGGATGCAGCCCAATTGTGACAGATCACTTCTCTACTGGTGGCAGCAACTCTGTGTTACATCGTTCCTACTGAGAACCTAAGAACACTCATGACAGATGGCTGGTAATAATGTGAATATGTAACTCAGCCATCCTGAGATCTGGATAATATAAGTTAATTTTGATTCAAAAATACTGCTTTTCACTCTGGATTGATTAATTCCAACTGTGCTTAGAAAAAATGCTGAAATTATATAGGAGAGAGAGAGTTCATTTGAGTGTTGTGATCAAACAATACCAGTGCTGTTTTGGGAACCTGCTGTTTCTGTTTGTTATTTAGATAATTCTTTTAATTTGCAAAGTGCATTACATTCTTCATTGTGCACATTCTCTGAGCTAAGTCATCATAATCCTTATTTTACAGACTGTGATTTGAAGTAGAAACAACAGACACACAAAAAATGATTCTATGGTGAAGATCGTTCTTCAACCGAGGTCTCTTTCAAGTCAAACTTTAGTTCTGTCATACCACAGAACTAAAAACTAATTATTCTCTACTTATACTAGATCCTTGTGCAGCAAAACTGTTGTGACTTGGAAATACTCTTAGTTTGTCTAATTACTGTTAGCACCCACAGTTTGAAAAGGAATAACCAATGGTGTTTAATGAAGTATTAGAAACATCAGAGAGGAACTGGGGGCAGTTTGCAAGACAAAGGAATGATTATTGTATTTCTGTTTGAACTGTAATGTTCTACTCCATCTCTAAATTGCTGGCTGGATTCAAAACTATGCAGAAATGATGGCTGTTTATGTGAGAATGGTGGAAATTGTACTTTTGCTGCTGTAAGAACACTGGAGGCATAATATTTATTTTATTATTTATTTATTTAAAACATTTTTATGCCGCCCCCATCGCAACGAAGCCTCGGGGCGGCTCACAACAGAAACAAAATACATAATACAAATTAAGGTACTGGGATGCTACAACATTCTGACTTTTAACATGGTGTGGTGTATGTGGGAAAATTAGACTCTGTTAGGAATAGTGGACAGCATATGAATGCCCACTGTTTATTAGCATAAATAAATATTAGGGGATCTTGGGGATTTTTTAAAAATCTAGGGGATTTTTTTTAGCATTATTAGGGAAATCACTGGTAGGACCATAATATGTGGCTGACATTCTTTTGTTGTTTAATCCTATCATCTGCTGGCAAAAATATTCTAGCAGGCATTAATTGCAAAAACAGTTTTGTGGGTGAGAACAGTTTTCCTAGGATGCCAGTGTTGATTAAAAAACAACTGAATTTAGTGGTGTGAATCATGCTCAGAACGAAGGACAGACAATTAAAAAAAAAACCATTTTGAAGGCAAAAATCAATTTATACAATATTCTTTTCATGTACCTTACAACAATTTGTGTTTTGTAGGCAGTTGAGATGCAATGATACCATATTCTAAATTTTGGTTCCTGGAAGGATTGCAGTTTGCCAGATACGGAAGACCTTGGGAGAGGAAAAATGGGTTGAATAAAATATAAACAGTTATAGATTTCACCATGTTCTGCAGCATTAAGAATAATGGTTTATCATGCTGTGGTCACCAGTGGAAGTTACCTCACAAAGTCAACAAAGTGTGTAATCCAGTAATGAAATGGAAAGCTGATGAGTTGTTTATCATTTTCCAGGTCAGATTTGGTGATACTTCAGTGCCAATCCATTCCTATGTTCGGAAATTCATCTTGATGCCCCTGTAGGAAGAATCTTCTTTAAATCAGGAGTTAGTGTCAAAATGCAGTGGGAGGAGCTTAGGTCCTTGTGGGAAATGCCATGCACCCATCCACACAAGAGGAGGGGAAATACACCTCTGAAATAGGGACTCAGTGACCAATTAGCCCCCAAGAGCATTGGGGTTAAAACAAGGATGTTGAAAAAGGCATTGTGGAGTGATGGGGAACTGAAGTTAAGCAAGCAGGTTTCAAGGTACTGGGAACTGAGTCAGTGTTGTTCCAGCAAGCAGCAGATCTCAACTGCAGGCTTTTCTACAGGAGGCATTTGGGCATTCGAATTGCCTTGAGCTTCCCTGGAAAGATCCTCTTTCTTGGATTGTGCTTGACTATTTGCTCATGCTTCTGACCTCTGCCTTTCTTTTGATTTGCCCCATAGGTTGGAAGAAACCCCTCTCTCCCACTGAAGGATGTTGAAAAAGGCTTTGTGGATAGAGAATTTAGAAGCTCAAGGCCAACAATAATACCTTGTAATTTCAATCACATAGATGAGTAGGGAATACTACAATAACTTGTTAACAGAATAATTTGCAGTTAAAATCGATACACCTAGCCAACGTTCATAGTGGATTAAAACAATCTTATTTAAAAAGTGGTACATTTAAAAAATGCCCCTTGGTACATTGGAGGCATTTGCTACCAGGTCATTCAATTTCAGCATCGTTGACTTGAGAGAGGTGGATAAAACATCATCTAATATGGTTATCATTCAAAAATATTCTTTTGAAACAGCATTCTAAATATCTTCTTGGGTGCTAGTTTCATGTCTGAAAAGAAAGTGCCCTTGTATCCAGTCAAACACTGAGATGATACTTTCAATATACTTTTCCCAGATGCTGCTGCTGATCTGAAAACAGTCAACATAGCATGCCTCCTGGAAGAGGCAAAGGGAGAATTTCCATCTTTTCCTAATGTGGGAATATTGCCACAATCTGGACCCAATTAAGCCTCTACTAACTTGCCCTTAGCTACGTGTTTACCTTAGTTATGTCCTGATAGAGCAGAGATGTAATACCATCTGGGCCTGATGAAAAGAAGGCATAGAGCTGTATCTCATCATGCCTCCACAGGCTTGTCATCCCTAATTGTTTCACTGCTTGCAAGACCTGCAAGAACTTTTCTGTCCTTTCTAGGTAGATTCCAATGGTTAAAACCATTATTCTTTGGTCCCTAAGACACAAAAGAGCAGAAAACCTGCACTGATGATGATGATGATGATGATGATGATGATATTATTTTTTATTATTATTGTGACTTAGGAGCAGGGTAGACATTTAAATAAAAAGTATTACTAGTAAGAAAATCAAATAGCCAAGGCTGGAGACTGACTGCAGAATGCAATGCAGAAAAACTCTTGATCTTTTGATGTTGATGAAAAAGTTACAACTTTCTTCTGTAAGGCATGGTTTTGCCTTTCTGCTTTATTCTCTAATACAGAAATATAACTAATAATCTTTGTTTCATATCACAACATTTTTTCTCTCCTTTAATTTGTCAACATAACTCAAGGAGAAAGTAGCCACTGAAATTTCATAGGATCAGGTTTTTCTAAGTGTTAAAAAGATACACTATCATGTATGGGCATTATTTTGGGTGTCTGAATTCTCTGATATCCTTCTTTCCTTTCCTTCCTACACATTAGACATTTCGAGGAACACATCCAATGCTTGCTTGACAATTGGCATGTGCGATTGCCCTTAGACTTGTGTAGACAGGAGAATTCTTTGAAATCTGTTCCACATGCACCAATGTGAGCATTTCCTGAAAAAAATCCTACCATGTTTTTAAATATAATGTGAATGCATTATATTGCATTGGCACCACTCTTTCTATTGGCAAATTCAGTCGCTGAGGCACCAGCAGGATTGGAATGAAAACAGAACTACTGAGAAACAAGTCAGTGGTATCAGCAGGCTTGTGGGAATGCTGGGGTTTGCAAAAGTATTTTTTAAAAGAGGCACTTCCTTCCAAAAGTAGCCCATGCAAAGTTGAATGTTAATTGGAAAAGAAAAATTGAAAACTGCCTCTCCCTCTCCCTCTCTGTGTGTTTCCATTTTGGAATAGGGCACAGCTCACTAGCTGGAGCCCTGAACATGAACACTCCTGTTAGGTGAAGATATATTGTAGCCATTGGTATGTGTTCCACTTACTCCATAAGGGCCATGGTGCACTGTTCCAAGGGTCCTGTTATATCTTACGGCAGTATAAACAAGTATTAATGTGCATGGATATTTTACTTGCGGTTTTGCTGCAAAAATACTTGCACAAATATACATGCACTGGGAAAGTCATTCACACGTCAACAAGTAGGCAGCATAACTAGAGAGAAAGGAGGGGTCCCATATACTAGTCAGCTGCTTAGAGTCCTCCACAAGTCTCCAAAATGTTAATTAAGATTTGTTTTATTCTACTTTCCTCTGGACATGTTGTTCTGTCTTCTCAGTCAGAGTACTCTGGTCAGTGGTCAGAAGCGTGTCTTTCGTCAGCAGTGCAAAGACGGTAGAGAGGTTATTTGTCTGACTTCTATTTAATTCAAAAACTTCACTGTCAAGGATTAAGTTATCTTTGACTTCTACTGTAGGGCGATTTTTATTCTTACTGATTTGTAGCCTGCATTCATGACCTTCAGAGATTGTAGAGCCTGAAAAACAGTGTTTGTTTCATGTGGCATTAAGCTCAAAGGTTATTTCATACATAAAAGAGTTGAGGAATGTATCTAGATTTAGAAACAAAGGAAAAGGAAAGGCATGGTGGATACTCATAGCACAAGCTTCTTGTTTCAAATCACTCAAATCTGGGCAGTAGCTATGGTCTGCCTTTTCAGATACCTACAGGAACGTGCTTGCAAGTTTGCGTGAGAAATAAAATGTCCTGAAGTAGCCACAGGGGTTCTCAGTTTTAAATCTCAGAACCTATATCCAGAGCTGACGTTGGAGTTTAGAACTCTCCTCTTTCCAAAAATGCCAGTTGCTGATCACGGTTGAGATTCACATTTCTTTCCTTATTCCTGACCTCGTACCACCATAATTTTGCGACCACCAAGGGATTAATAGTTCTGGAGGTTCAAAATAGTTCTGGAGGCAGATATAAAGGTTAGTGGTTCACTGGCTTAGCAAAGGGGAGAAAAGTTGCTCATAGAAGAATAAAATGATATTGGAAAATATAGAATAGTTTGGAAAGTCCTAGAAGACTGTTAATCACACTTAGGCACTGGAGATCGTAGCTGTAGTAGTATTGTGAGGAGAACCATGGCCTGTGTGCTCTCCTCTGGTTATGGTGTCTTTCATTTGAAGGCATCCTCTATTTGAAGTCCTGTCTAGTCCTAGTCTAACAATATAACACTGTAAGAACGAAGAACAGTGTGTGTGTTGAAGTTGCCTGTCAGCCCTTAGCAGTTGGACAGCTGACTTGAGTAGGCACACTAGTTACCCCATTTCTCTCACTATGGTGAGATGAATTGTTTTTCTTTTTTAAATAATAATTTCCACATCTGCACCTCTGCAAAGCTTAAGCAAATTGGCTCTCTTTTTTGGTGTTGAGGGGTGTGTGTGTGCGTGTGAGCGAGCGCATGCGTGCATGGCAGATCCTAATTAGAAGGTTTAGGAGGTATGTCAGTGAAGGGTGTGGGAGATGATGAAACAGAGCTGACAAGAAAACTAGCCAGACCTTGAAGCTTTTACAGGAGTCAGAAGTCACCTCATCACAGTCTTCCTCACCATGGCAATAGATGCATTATAGTTCTATTTTAAATTATAATGATCATTTCTAAATTTGTACATGCACACACATGCATACACACATAATTAGATACAGATTTTATGCAAATCTGAACCCCTTTTTGTCCTCTCTTGTGGGAATACATTTCCTTTGTTTTCATGGCCACTGTACTGCTGGCACTGAGCTACCAATACTTGCAATCAATCCTAAAAACAGGTAGAAAAGACGTCTGGGAAGATAAAATCCTCATCAGAGTGATTCAAAAGATCTTTTGCTTACAGTTTAAAAATATTTTTATCCAAAACTGATGGAACATTTTGTTTATTACGGAAGCTGAAGATGCTGCTGTGCCAGCAGGCAGTTAACGACAGATAGAATGAGCTTCATAAGAGCACGAATGGATTACTATAAGCTGGAGAAATTCATACTTAAAAGTTTTCCTGTCTAGTGTACTGGATGAGCTAACATATCTAGATGGTCCTCCTCCAAATTTGATTCTCCATTATATGCAAAATATCTACATGCAAATGGCAAGATAACTAGTAGACCAGATGCCCACCAGAAGTCTTACTTACTTGACGGTTATCCAGCTCTACTACAGAAGTGTGTAAACAAATCTGTAATAACAGATGACCAAACCTGAAGTGGGCAAGCTAACAATGGCTTGGTGTGCACAGACTGGTTGATAAGTGTGGCATGTTGATCATCCTGCATATGCTGAGGGCTTAGCATAATTAACCTTGGCACTGTGGCTTGTCATGCAAACCTGGCCAGGGTGGCTTGTTGCTATGGGCATTGGACAGTTACTCACAACTGTCCACTGGGCATTGGACAGTTACAACAACAAGCCACCCTGGCCAGATTTGCACAGCACAATTTTACTTTTCTACTTTAGTGCTGTTGTGTTGGTGTATTATTTATTTTTATTTGAATGTATTGTTTCATAGTTTGCATATTTTGACTATGTAAGATGTTCAGAGGTCTATCTTGATTAATGGCAAGTATAGAAAACAAAGAAGCTTCATTAAGTGGGACAATTGCATTATTCCCTGGCACACAACCAGCATACACAAGTGGGGAAGAGCCACCATGTTTTGCTTCCTCAGTTAGGATCATGCAAACCAGATCTTTATCACCAAGCCAAAGACAAGGATTGATTTGTCTTTCAGGTGTTTCCCCCCGACACGATACAGCACAACATGTCCACAGAATCTGAACATTTCTACAGTGCTGAAGAATGCAAACCAGTGTGTACTTTCTATGAGCATGGCCCTTTGAACGCAATTGAGCTTACATCAAGGTCGAATAAGGTAGGTCATGTGCTTAGAAATAATTTTAGAGAGCTAAGAAAGGGTAAATTTGGTATTTTGCTAAATCTGTCTATAGCCAGTTAAAGTATTAGATACTACAAAGACTATAGAACTGTAAGCTGTCATCTGAGTTACCAAGATACAATTGTAATGGTATAAAACTTTCATTTTAATGGCTTAAAACCTCCTGATATTTCCCCCCTCTCCCTAAGATTCTGAACAAACAATGTTGTTCCCTCCAAAAAGGACAGAGCAGGGAGGAATAATTCTGAGTGGATCCCTAATCTAGAACACACAACTGAGACATTATTCCCCTGCATCCACAAACTCAGGAGACTCTGAACTTGTGCATACATGCAAAGTCATCAGTGCAATGCGCAGCAACTGTAACACCATGAGCTGTTGTGAATAAACCATTGCAAATCAGTCAACATGTATACACTTTTTAGAGAAGCTGATAGTGTTAACTCAAAATGTAATACTTCAGTGGACACAATTCACGTGTTAGAAAATCTTCAAGTGACAGAACAAAGCAGGTATGGATCAGCCCAGAAATATGCCTGCAGGTATGGCTCAGCTTGCATATGAACCATTATGTTTCATATAACCTTCTTTGAGGCTTAGATTTGAGATCATTGTAACATCGCTGAAAAAAAGTCTGCATTATTTTCCGAAAGCAAGACCTCAGAAATCATTTAACATATTTCTGTTCAAGAATTAAATGCTTTTTGAAATGTAATTGCTATCAATGCATAGTGTTTTTGACATAGATAAAGTTAGGTAAACCATGATAGAGGAATGTCAAGTAATAATTTATTAAGCTTTAATAAATTTGCCAGTAGTGGCAGATAGCAGTAGGGTGGATGGCTAAAGTGGAAGAAAGAACATCTGTGACGAAATGTAGCAATTTAAAATCACAGTGACTGCTGAGTAAATTGTGAGGTGTCTTCATCAATGTTCATATGTGTGTGCATGCACGTGGGTGTACCCTGTGTGATTTTCCCTCCTGGAGACTGCTTTTGTCCACTGTCTACATCCATTCTCTCTTAGGCTAATTTCTACATATTTTCCATATCTTCGCTCACCTCTCAACTTGATTTCATCTTTGGTTTCTATCAATCTCTTTTTTCAAGCTCCAATTTATTCTTACTGTCTCATCATAGCAGTAAATGAATTTCATCTTACCTGTGGCAGGTGCCCACCTCTGGAGGTGGATACCAGGATAAATTATTCTTTTACAGTCATTTCAGCCTAAGGAATACAGAGAATATAGCACTAATAACTGCAATAACTAATTTTTGTTGTTATTACAACTGGGGCTATGCAACTAATTTCATTTACAATAGTAGGCTTCCTTCCAAGACTGAGGGAAGGAATAAAGTCTATATTTGCCTTGGGATTATGATCAGCTTTTTCCAGGACCCTCGTATTTGTAGAAAATAACTGGTGCTTGGTCTCTTCCGAATTCCACCTGCCGTTTGAGGATGCCATAAGTTGCTTTGAAGGCTGATCTTGGGCTTTGAAGTTAACTAAGAAACCTGGTATTGTTTATATGTTGGTCAGGTGTTGAGTGAGTACTTTTGTACATTGCAGGGATTATTGCAAACAAATTCAACTCAAAGAACAATGCTTGGGAACTGAATGTTAGAACCAGCCTGGGGCCAGGTGCAGCACTACTACTTCAGGCCAGACCTCAAGGGTGTAGTTCCCAGTCTGTGTTTCTAAGATGTGTTATAGGAGATGGGAGCTAGACTTCCAGTTGGCTGGACCAATCCTAGTCTTCACATGACCTGCCAGCAACAGATACTATTTTACTTTGTGCAAAGCAAACCTTTCTCTTCTGGAAATGGGTTCAGATACAGGCTGTCCTGTGTAGCTCGATAGGCTAAAGTCTTAGCCTTGAGTCATGAAGTTCCTTCTTCAAGTCCTATGTTTTAGTCTTTCTTAGTGACCTATTGTAATAGTCTGATTCTCGCTCCTATGGATAGGTCACCTCTGAATATGAGTATGATATTAGCATTCTTTCTTGCTGTGTTCCGAGTCATTAAGCAAAGTTTCTGTGTTGCATTCTCTTCATCTCCCATTTCTGTGAAAGCCCATTGCTTTTGTCTCTAGATGTTCCTTATATTAGCACCATGTCCTGCTGCACAGCTATGAGAAAGTTTCCAACTTACTCCATACCTTGGATGTACGTTCTTCCTTTTTTTCTTTGTTTCTTTTCTCTCCCTTCTACATAAGATTTTTTCTACCTTTTGTTTCTTAGTCCTACTTCCACCTCCATTCCTTTTATTATGCAGTTTCCTATGCTTGGAACATTCCTGCCTCTGTGTACCCTGAGAAGCTGCTTTCCTTCTGTTGCTGCAGAAATTGACCCAGTCCATTTTTCTTGACTGGGCAAACACTTCTCTTCAAAGTAGTTGTGGACTATATTCCTGATCAAGGTTCCTGAAGGAATTGTTAAATTCCAGAACCAACTTTAGTTCTTTCCTTCCTTTCCTCACTGGCTTCATTTTAAAACTACCCGATTTGGCCCTTGCTAGAGATGTTTGTGTAATATTAAAAAGAACCACACATCTAAGTCTAATGTGCATATTGGGACATAAGTATCTAATAGATTTTGCATTTCTATTTGTTTTACATTTTCATGTTGATAGAAAATACTGGCATATATATATACACACAGATGCACAAATACTTACTAAAATAGTATTTTCATATGCATTTTGACAGATTAAAAATCAGAGATAAATATGAACATGGAATAGTTATGGATAAAAACATGATAGTGACATGGGATAGAAACAGATTAATTCATTCTTGTTCCCTGCATCCGTTCCCTGAAGACAGCAATCCAACTGGTCCCTAAACTACTTCAGCAAACACCATTCATCCCTCTTCTTTTTCAGAAATCCCAAATGTCACCATAGAACCCCGAAATAGCAGATCGTAATGGTTTCTTTTTAAAGTCTCATTTTCTGGCAATCAAGAATAATCTCATTTTCTACAAAGTTAGAATATTATAAAAGGGCACGTTAGCTCATTTTAATATCACTTTTTAATTTAAAGACAATTTCATTGTAAGCATTCCTTCCCTGGCGTACTAATGGTATTTAAAAAAAGAATATGCACATTAACTTTTATAGTGTCATCATGACCTGTAAGTACTCAAATGTGTCAAATCAAGACAATGTCATTACTTCCAAACTGCTTGATGCCAAATCCGTTAATAGCTTGTGGATAGTAATTATGCAGTGTTTATAATTTTAGAAATATTTTGTTGTCAACTTTGCTCCACAGATGCATTCTTGGACTTGATTGAAATATTTGTATGGCCTTTTAATATCTACTGTTTTGAACACATGATTCTATAGTTACTGCTGAACAACTTCTTAACTATTCATTTGTGAGGGTGCTTGTGCAAAGTTTGTAATATAAATGTGTTTCTAATGAATTTAGGCTAAGCCATGTAGGCTGCATTCAATATACTCACATTAAGAATTTTGATGTCACAAAAGTTCAGAGTTCATTTTGCCTAAAGCATTCGTTCCTCTACAGAGGTTTCAGTGAAGTACAGCAAAATGTGACCAGCATACCCAAGATGGGAACAATATTCTAGGTTATCGCTGAGATAAAAAGGATTAAAATGACACTTTGAAATACGGCTCTGAATGCAGGACGTAATGTGGAAAACATTTTCAAAGAAAGAAAAAGGATTTACATGCTACCTAAGGATTAGGGAGATGCTGTTAAAAGAGGTGCTAGGAAGGTTATGGCTATGCTTTTACTAAAAGAAACCCACAGGAAATAAAATCCCCCAAAGGTCAAGGACTCTTTCACAATGTGAAAAATAGGATTTGTATATGCTTGCAATTTGCATAAATTAGACATGTAGGCTAGCATGATGTTTTAGGACATAGTTGGAGTAATGCATCCTATAAATTAGGAGCAATTTCTGGCCAGTAAACGTTTTAGGGAAGATTACAGATCCTGTACTCTCTTCACAACCAGTGTGACTAGGCTAATCAATGCAGAAAGCTAAACATAGAAAATGAATAACACTACTTTTTTTTTAGAAGGAGCCTTGGCCTGTTTATATTTTATTTGCATCTCTCTCAGTATGTATGCAGTCAATACGCAAAACAGCCATTTGCATTGACAAAGCTTCTCCAACTAGTGTGGAGAAATGTGAAGGCTTTCAGTAGAATTGACATCTCTTTATCAGCAAAAGGGTTGTCCATTCAGAGGCAAAGGGCTGGATTTGTCCAAATGTATGTGCAAGTAGATCTACTGCCTGCAGGCAATGGCTCCCTGCTCATCTGCGATTTTTTGTTATGCCAGGTCTGCATGGAGGGGTAGGGCAGAAGGGCTGTGAGCAGCTGACCATACACACCAAAGAGTAACAGTACGTTTTTCATTCCATACCCAGTTTATTAGCATGACTGGGAGAAAATTGCACTGACCTCAGCCGTGCTAACTTCAGTCCGCATAGATTCAACTGGTAGAATATACTGAGCTTTAATGAAAGGTGTTCAGCTAGCTGAAATTCAGTGGTTACTTTTTAGTGAGAAATGCGGACAGTCATGTAAGTGTTACTGCTTAAAATGGTAGAGTGAACTAGGAACTCTGTTAAAGAAGAGGAAAGAACCATCCAGCCCCGATTGATTATTTTCCCTATGCTCTGACTTGCTTGGTGCTAACCTGTTACAAACAGTAGAAAGTCCTGTTATTACCTTTTTCTCTTTAGCAAAGAGATACTATCTATTACCTTGTCACCATCACCCTTGTTAAAAAAGCCTTGAGCTTCACTCTTCTATGTTTGTCCTCAGCTAAGAGAGCAGTGCTACATACGATTTATCCTCGTATGTTTAGGCAGAAATAACACCCTGCACTCCCCAGCCAGCATGGGAGCTGTACAACGTTTTTCTGCCTGAACTTGCATAGGATTGAACCCTAAAACATGGTTAACTCCAGGTGAGATTAGGAAAGCGGAACTAATCCAGACAGAGAAGAATGGAGAGTATTTGGTACCAATACAATAGTAGCTTTTCTTTTCCTCTTCCCTTGAATGGCTTAATTTACATGAAAATCTAGCTACAATCTGTCTACTACAAATGAACCTAGAGGGTGCCCTGAGCATTCTGGTGACCATTATACCATAAACACTGTACTAGTGTTGAGATCCTGCACCCAGTTATGCATATTCAGGAAGCCTTAAAAAGGACAGTTGCGTCCAACTTCCAGTCAAGAACTGCTGCGTCTTTCAGCTTGCTTTTTCATAGCCCTTGTTTTCTGAGTTTACAGCCATAAGACCAATGAAGAATTAATAATGTTACATCCTTTAGGGTATAGCGTCCATGAGGCATTTCACAAGTTGCAATTTCAAGAATTGCTATGCTGTCCTATCTGGAATATTAGTGCTACATTTGTTGTGTTCGCAGAATGGTTCAGCAAGTTAATTAGCTAATTTGCTTAACACCCTAGCAAGCAGGATCCATTGCTTAGTTCAAATTGTTTTCTTAACCTGCTTTTTAAAAAGTTTGTCAATAGCACTTTCCTAACTACTTCAGCTGCTTCTCCTACTCAGCTGTTTCTCAGATGACATTTGCTGTATTAGTTTACCACATACAGGTGCTGAAATATCCCTGTTGTAAGAGAGACAGAGACAGAGAATGCATAAGGCTAAAACAGTCCTTTGGATTCCACTGAAATAATATGAGGCATTATTATGCATATAAAGAGGAGAAATAATTAGATGCAACAGCTTACTTGCCATAATAGAACATGGATTCTACATACCGTTGGGCATTTGTAGGACTGTACATGTGAAACTGCTTATACAGAGACTGAATATTAACCCATTTCATTCAGTATTATCAGTAGGGTAGATTAATCATTCATGGATCACTGCCTTGTCATGGCGAAGGGGCTTGCGTAGCTCAATGAAGCTATGAGCTATGCTGTGCAGGGTCACCCAAGACATACAGGTCATAGTAGAGAGCTCTGACAAAACGTGATCCACTGGAGAAGGAAATGGCAACCCACTCCAGTATCTTTGCCATGAAAACCCCATGGACAGTACCAAAAGGCAAAAAGATACGATGCCGGAAGATGAGCCCCTCAGGTTGGAAGGTGTCCAATATGCTACTGGGGAAGAGCAGAGGGCTAGTACTAGTAGCCCCAGAAAGAATGAAGGGACTGGTCAAAGCTGAAAGGACACTCAGTTGCTGATGTATCTGGTGGTGAAAGAGTCCAATGCTGCAAAGATCTATACTCCATAGGAACCTGGAATGTAAGATCCATGAATCAAGGCAAGCTGGATGTGGTCAAACAAGAGATGACAAGACTGAACATCGACATCTTAGGAATCAGTGAACTAAAATGGACAGGAATGGGTGAATTTAATTCAGATGACCAGGTATACTACTGTGGGCAAGAATCCCTCAGAAGAAATGGAGTAGCCTTCATAGTCAATAAAAAGAGTAGGAAAAG
>NW_025335440.1:19237994-19242809 GCF_004798865.1 Varanus komodoensis | reverse complement strand
CCGAGGCTTCGGCGAATGGGGCGGCATAAAAATGTTTTAATAAATAAAATAAATAATAAATAATAGAGACAGTGAAGGAGGGAGTGAAATAGTTTAACAAAAATGTCTTTTTGTTAAGGACACAGAGAAAGTGTGTGGACTGGGCTTGCACAAACTGAAGCCACCGTTGAGTTTTCATTACAGCAGGAAAGCAAAAGATGCTTTACTACAAGGATGCAGAAAGCAAGGTCAAAGCAACTAGGCATGGTCAGAGAAATGCAGAGGAGTATGCCTGAAACAATTGTTTCTCAGGAAATATACAAGAGGGGATACACATTGCTGTGTGCAGTGGTCTTGCAAAAGTTAAGCTGTGGAAGATCTTTAATCTGACAAGGAAGGAAATGGGACATTAATGGACAAAGCAGGGAGAAAGTGGGTAAAGGTATGGGGGGAATCCAAATGGAAAATTATGCTTTCTATGGGAAAGTACATAGATTAGAAGATAGATCAGCTAAGAAGCATGGAAGAAATACAGATTTACAGTGAGAGGACAGGAGAGGGAAAGCACACCCTGGGAACTTAGCAGGCCAATCAGGAGGAGGCAGGCAATGCATGTTGGGATGGGATTTTGCTTGCAATGGCTGCAATGGCTGCTGTGATATGTGCTGCAGGAGGTAGGAGTGGAGAGAAGTGGGGAGTGGACCTGGCTACTTGACCATCCGTCAGATAGATCCTAGTAACAACCATGAGTTTTGGTAACCACCTATCATTGCTTGTTGGCTATGTGCGAACTTGTCCATCCTATTCCCTCCAGCGAACCAAGGAGTCCTTCCTTCAACCCATCTACAAGAAAAAATTAAAAGCGAGACACTTCACATGTTCTTATCCAAAGCTAAGGAATGCCTTGTGAAAAGCTAAGAATTCAAGGAGCAGTTGAAACTGCTACAAACTCAGGGCAAAGTCTTACCCCTGATAAAGTTTTCAGTGAGATATTCCTTTAAAAAAATGAAGCAGCCAAATCTCCAGATATAAAATGGGAACGGGGCGGGGGGAGGAGATTGAGGGAAGAAGAACAATGGAATACAGCAACCACAAATACAAATTTGCAAATAAAATTACCAAACTCCATTCTAACCTAACTACTTATATTTTGCCTAGTTACAAAAATCCTTGGGTTCCAGAGTGTATGTAAAGTTCAGTCCTGGAAAAATGAGGCAGGACCTTTGGTCTGCTCATTGGATGTTCTTAGGAAAACAGGGAATGAAAGCAACCTCTCTGCCATATAGGAATGTGAGCTGAGTAAAATAGAACCCTTTAGTAGAAGCTTCTGTTTAGTCCTTTAGCACACTTCTGTGGCCAATGGCCTAGTAACCAAAATTACTCAGTGGATAGATTTCCTTTACTACTGCAAATGTACATCCTAAAAGAGTTCTCTAGTTCAAATACACACAACTTAGCATGTTGATATTTACTGGACAAGACTGGAATCTGGTCTATTCATCCTTCCTGCACAGTGTCAACTTACAATAAATTCTAGGTGGCACTGTTGAGCTACATCAGAATATAGAAGTTTATTACAGAGTTAATCATGTGACTGACCCAAGAAGCATTTCCTTCACTTTCACAATTAACTATTCCTCCCCAGTGGGTTCATCATATAGTGGGAACTGATTGGCTATGTAATACCAGAATACACTCCCTGGCTCCAGGATCATCCATGTGACCACTGAGGAAGAAGAGTGAGTTATAAAGGAAAAATGTAAAAAACAGCAACAGAAAAAGAAAACAAAGACCATGAGAAGGTTAAACTAAATACAAATTGTTGCAATGTAGGGCGTAGGAAAAATATTTTGCCCATCTTTGGAAGCACTGCTTTCAACCTGAAAATGGAAACAGGAGAACATTTGGTACAGTCCACCATAGTTACAATTCACAGTGAGCAACTCAGGCCCCTTCACAGTGAATAGGAGCTGCACAAAAGCTCTATCATGCTTTTTAGCTATTCCCAATTGAGTTTACAGAGAAGAAATTCTGGTGAATTGTGCCAAATATGTCAACTCTTCCTGAATTAGTAGCTTAACAATATTAGTAGGAAGTTACCTACACGTCTTTTTCCAGTACATTCTGATTGCCTTAGGCGGTCTTGGGAATCTCCCTGTGGGAATGTGTATGTATGGTTTTAAGTTAGATTTTGCTCCTTGCTATATAGGTCAGAACAAAATATCAGCTTTAACACAGTGCAACTCCAGCATGACAGTAATTGAAGACGGTAGCAACTACTGCTAATTCCAGAACTTAGTGAAACTCCAATTTCATCCCAACACCATGACAATGGATTTGCAAACTGTTTTGCTATGTTGATATATTTCTGTCACTGCTAGTTTACTAAACTATAGAAAGAGTTGTATTTTCAGACTTCCAAGAAATTTGAATACATATACAGGTCAAATACACATATAGGCCTTGTGTGTACACTCATTTAAAAATCCCACATAAATATTATGTTGTATTTTCTACCCAATAGGATCAGTAACCAAAATAATATGAAAGTAGAGAAGGCAGCAGCAAAGCTATGTCTTGGGGATATGGTTCCCTGAAGCCCAGCATTGTGACCACTGCTGAGTCTAGTAACTCTTCCATCTCTGCCACCCCTGGCATAATGTAGCATGAGAGGCATGCTCTTATTTCACTAGTACACTGACACACAGAACGCACTGGTTCCCCCTTATGCTCTAGTCTGGGTTTTCCTTACACTTGTCCAAAAATACCAATTACAGGTGGTTATACAGATAGAGATGCTAACTTGCAACTGAAATTCATTTTTTCCAGTCTGATTTTTTGCACAGAACCTTTTAGAGTCACACTGACATATTGGCCTTGCATTGAACTTATATCAATGACCAATCACCACACCCTAATGTATACAATATCAATAGATTAAAAGAGCTGACTTCTAAAAACAAGCCCTCAAATGGAGCCAATCTTTAAAAACAAGATCCAGAATGCTGTCATGTGGCTTAGCCTCAAAAGAGAGTTCAAGAAGCAGACACTGGCATTAGATTTCCATTTGGTCCTCCATAGGTCTCTGTTAATTATAAGAAATACACACTTGTTTCTGATAAAGACACCAATATTATTAGTGATTGCAAACTGATATGATTTAATAGTTAAGAAAGCAAAAAGTATTACAGAACTAGAATCAAATTATGATCATGAAGATATGAATTATTATTTTAAACACATTTCTCCCTTTTCATGAATAGGCAGCATGAATAGAAGAATGTATATTACATAGAACCTCAAGTAAATGTACAATGGTCACCTGGCTTGGATTATGTTACTCAGGCAATTTTACTATAGACAATAAACATGCTGACCTCAGTCCTTGGCTACAGCATGACATAACTCAGACTGTTGGATTATACAAGTATGGTTGTTTCATTCAGCACTTGCTGCCAAAGGCCTAAAGGCACCATTACAACAACTCTAGGTTGCCAAGTTGAAAGAGGGCCTTTCTGATCATCCCCCTTTTGTCAATGACATCTTGCATTAGCCATAGGAAATGAACAGCATGAGAATCCTTTCAGTCACTCATTATCTTTCAATGCACTTTGCTCTGTAGATTGAAGCCCACTGATTCTGAATTTTGCTTGTTTGTCAGCACCTCCCAAAGGTAAACTCCTAAACCACTTGGTCCACTGCTAACAGTTCCACTAGTGTTAGTTTTGTATTGGAATTATGTACATTGGCCTAATTTCTAATAATTGAGAATAGGAGGAACTGCCTCATGCAGGTTCTTTAGATTACTCTTACTTCTGAAAACTCTAGTAAGTGCATTACCCACTCATACACAGACACACACATCTTAAACATGTGCATTTGGGCATAATTAAACTTATAAATATCCATTCTTAGCAATGGAAAATTAATAGTGGAATCTATCCCTAAGTCTTCTTTGCAATGCTTGCCATTCTTAAATCCTCTTTTCTTGGTTTTTATAAGGGATGCTTCATACATGAAGACAGTTATCATGCAGTCACCTTTCAGTCATGCAGATCCTATGGCTTTTTAAACTTAAGAATCAAAGAGGAAAGAGTATAGATATGATATAAGCATACATACAGGTTAAGAACATGATCAGAAGATACATTCTGAGTCAGACCAAAGTCTGACTGTTTGCACCAGATAAATTTTAAAGGTAGCTGCTGATCTTTGGGCAGAATTAGATAAAAGTTTATGCAATAAACTTTCTGGTTTTAAATGAACAAGTATGCGGAGTTTCATGCACGGGCTGCATTTACACTGAAGATATCCCAAAGTGCTTATCCCCTGTGTTCCTTTCAGGTCACTGTTCTAAAAAATGACATATAACCTAGAACTGTCCTTAAGTTAAAAGCATGCCAGTGTGTGGAAAGATAGGTGCAGGAACTCATGTGGAAAAGGAATAATCATATTTACCTCTCTCCCCCGTTTTGGAGGCCATTTGAGTGTGGACAACAAACCTGCAAAGTTTTTTTAAAGGTATGTTCAGAAGCTAGTGATTTATGATGGATGGAAACCAAGTTAAGGCTTTTTTGTTTGCGATATTGTAAGAATAAATTTCTCAGGGTCCTGTCCTTGCCCTCCAAGTAAGCACAGTGATTGGGAGTGCTGGCAAAACATATTCAGTGCATAGGAAGTGAGAGGACCGGATGCCATGATCTTAGTTTTCTTAATGTTGAGTTTCAAGCCAACTTTGCGCTCTCCTCCTTCACCCGCATCAAGAGGCTCTTTAGTTCCTCTTCACTTTCTGCCATGAGAGTGGTATCATCTGCATATCTGAGGTTGTTGATATTT
>NW_025335440.1:19207547-19237894 GCF_004798865.1 Varanus komodoensis | reverse complement strand
GGCGTCCCCCGCCTCGTCCGAAGCACGCCTGCCACACGTGCTGGGGCGTGGCGGAGCAGCCAAGTGGGCGGTGGATGGCGGCGCGGTCTTACGCGGCAAGGCAGCAGCTCCCCTCCGGCGCGGCGCGGTCTTATACAGCGAGGAGGCGGCCCTCCTCCGGCGTAGGCTGCCGGGCGCAGTTGGTGTTGCTGTTGGCGCGCTCCTCCCGCAGGCTTTGTAGCCGCCGGCCCTGCGTCCCCCGCCTCGTCCGAAGCACGCCTGCCACACGTGCTGGGGCGTGGCGGAGCAGCCAAGTGGGCGGTGGATGGCGGCGCGGTCTTACGTGGCCAGGCAGCGGCTCCCCTCCGGCGCGGCGCGGTCTTACACAGCGAGGAGGCGGCCCTCCTCCGGCGTAGGCTGCCGGGCGCAGTTGGTGTTATCACACCTTTGGTATGATGCTGGTGAAAATAAATTATCACACCTTTGGTATGATGCTGGTGAAAATAAATTTTAATTCCTTTCTCAACCAGCTTCTGCAGCAGTATCCCTTGCAGCTGATTTTAATCAGGGCACCCCATATGTTCTTCCTCTTGCTGCCAGGCAGTGAAAATGCCCTGACTTTCCATTATCCCTCCCTCATTCCTTCCTTATCTAGGAAACTGCTTTCTCCCTCTTCCATGTCATGCTCCACTTTATAGTGCTGTTTTATACACCCCCCTTTCCCTTTCTCAAGTGCTTTTAATCCCTGTAGCTAACTTTCTGTTAACAGTTCCTGCTTTCCTCTTTCCTCCCTCCCATCCTCTCTCTCAGCACAAGAGGCAGATATTCTCTCTTCAGAATAGTTTGTCTGTTCTACACACCCACATGGCCACCCACAGCTCATTTGTTAATGGACTCCACACTGAAATGCACTGTAACCCATATTCAGAAACAGTGAAATAATCTCATTGCTAAACATATCCATGCAGAGAAGACCACCTTATTTGTAAGAAAGCATCTGTTTATTTTGGAAGTATAACAAAACACTAGCTGATTAGAAATATTTTATATTGTCTAAAATATAAGTGTATATCACACTTACACAGTCTGCTGTGTAGACTGTACTGCCCCAAAGTTGTGACTACTGAACACTGTGGTGTGATCCTGGCAACTGGGAAACAGGTGGAAATCAGGAGGACAATAGAACTGTTGCATGGGCATGAGAAAAGTGTGAAGCCTGTAAAACCAAAGCAAACAATAAGTGGGTTCCCAGGCAGATGTAGGAAGTGGGGGTTGGTAGAGGTCCCTACTGTTGCTGCTCTTTCCAGCGGATTCTCCTATGGTGTTTCTCTACCATGAATTAAAAATGCTCTTGGGTTCAGGCATCATGAAACACTATCATGGTAATGATAAAACCTACAACAAACTATAGGTTTGTTTCATGGGGCAAACAGATCATGGGAAATACTGTGACTGCTTTGGATGACACAACATCAATCTATGATAATAACCACGATTACTTGTGTTGACTGAGCCCAGTCAGTTGATTATGAGAATCAGTTTGAAAGGTAGTAATCTACTGACATTCTTTTTGCTGTAACCCTTGTAAAAATGGCATCTACATGCGGAAAAAGGCTTACTTTCCAGATTTGCAACAGATAAAAACCAACAGTGGATCATGTAGTGAATGGGATGATTTTATGATAAGCAATTGAATCTGGCTATTTGCTGATGTCACTGAAGGTGAATAATGCCAGTGCAGAAAATATTGGCTGAATACTTCTATCTGCTAGAGATAACCCCCAAAACAATCATAGCTATTGTTCATCATTGCCCAGAATGCTTGTGAAAAGGAAATTCTCCCTTTAGCTTAACTCTAATTATGTACATTTTTCTTGCCAGCAAAAATAAAAATACTGCCTTGGAATTAATGTCCAGCTTTTCTAATATATAGACTGTCACGTTTCTGTTTATTTCTGTTCTCTGCTCGCTCAGGGACCTGTGTGTTTCAGCCAGGGCAAAAGGCAGATCTGAGTTACAGCCGGCCTTTATGTTTTCTGAAATGGGGGAATGTTGTGACTTTTGCCATTGCCTTTTTGTCCCAGAATCCCTGGTGTTATCTGATACCTGCAACACCTCTCAGTGACTCATTCGATCCGCAGTCACTATTTTGAAATGGAACCTATACTACAGACCTCATGTTCACCTCTTGCCTAATTTTTAACTGTTCTGCTTTTCCCCCAAACCCTGCTGCTTATTATTTATTTTTATTTATTAAAACATTTTTATGCCGCCCCATTCGCCGAAGCCTCTAGTCTGCCATCTAGTCTGATGAAGACTCCTGGAGAACTTGAAATCTTGCACAAACTTTTGTGTCATTTTGGCCAGTTATAGTAGAGAGACCAGCTAAAGATGGAGGTGGGGGGGTGGGTGTTAGCATATTTGAATGTTTAGGGTAAATGGTGATATTTATGTAGCACAAAGCTTAAATATGTGATTTAATATGGGCCATGTGGCCAATGTATTAGAATAAAGTCAGTGTTCCTTGCTCCACCAATGCTTGTTGAGTAGGAAAGATTTGCATTACATCTGGAGTGTAGTCATGGGATGCTGACTTGTAAGGTGAAAGTATTTTACTAAAATAGTTAACTTGACTAAAACAGAGGTTTTAATTTTTCTATAAACTGAGCTGATTAAGAATTGAGTATAAGTTAAAAGGTGTCTCTCTTTGTGACTATTACTAGCTCTGTGTTGATGTTTGTTCTTGATTGACATACACATGGCATGCAGAGGGAAGGTTATTCTCAGTCATATAGACAGTTCCTACTTCATTGTTACATTTGTTTAAGACCCTGTTTGCGTGAAGTCTTGGGCATATCCATCCAGATTAGGCAAGTTCTATCTAAGGGGCCAACATAGCATAATAATAACAACATGAAATGCATCACCAAAAAAGAGGGAAACAGTTTACATCTTATGAAATTGTAGAGATAACGAATATTAATTAAATAGAAAGGCAAGACATCTCACCATAGTGGAAAAGACTAAATAAGGGCATAATCTGGTGCAAGTTTAGAAAGAAAAAAGGACTATGACTCCCAGCTATGCTGGAAGCTGTTGGGCCTTTTTCTGTTTAAACTTGCATAGGACTGCACCTTAAGTGGCTAGTGATGTTGGTGGCAACTTCAAAACCACTCCCGTGCTCCCCTCTTTTGGCTCTTGAACTTCAAGTCAGTCTTGGACTGGAGAGGCCAGCAAATAGAGGACTGCTTCAGACAGAGGATTATGCCTGTCTGCCTTCCTAAATGAAGGACTGTGCTTTGTAAAGCTAGGTAGCTTGCCATTGTACAGTATGCACAGTCCCCTATGTATTGTGCATGCAAACCATGCTACATTTTGTTGTACACATACAGGAGCTTGTGCAGGCAAGACCTTGGTCAGGTCTAGGAAAGTGATGGGACCAGTGGGCAGGCCTGTTGCTCCCCAATCCACAGGTGTGTGTGCAGGTCCTTAGGGCTGATACACTTTGTGATAACACCTGTTCATCCTTTGCATTTTAAGAACCAGCTGGCTTGTTTTCATCTTTGCTCCTCATCCTTTTTTCCCTCAGACACTATTTCTGTTTGACTTTTATGCTGTGGTTACTTTTTATTCCTGTTAGGTAAACAGCTGGGAGAGACTTTTGAACTGGAAGACAGAATGTTTTGCATAAATAAAAGCATTTATGAAGAGACTGTTACAAAAGACAAATGATGTCTCCAGTTTTCTCTGCTCAGAGGGAACAGATAGTCCTGCACTAAACTTTCCACTGTTCATGGAACAAGCATGGATTGTTATGAGAGGACAGGTGGCAGCCAAAGATTTGACAGGGTATTTCAGTAAGCCTTCATAGTTATTCATAGAATTGGGCTCCTCACTTCCTAGTTTTTCCTTTCTGTGGCTCATCCTTCCAGTAATACAGCCCCACTGATCTTAGGCCCTTACCAAATTCACTTTTGCGTTCTGTCACAGTAGCTGTATTGTTTATCATCACTGACTTCCCTCTGAGGCATCCTATAAGATGTACTGCATGACACTTATATTTTGAGTAGACATGCATAGCATTGCATTGTTTACTTCTAACATCACAGAAGATCAGCTGATGGTAAGGATTCAGGAAATGAGGTAGTGAACATTTGTCTGTCTGCATGCCTGCTTGTTTATTTATTTATTTGGAGGCAGGCACGACCTCCTATACTTACATTATGAATTACTTTTTCTGCAACAAAAGAGTCTAAAAAACTGAAAAGATGAGAAGCTTGGTTCTCAGTACATTCAAAGTATTGCTTATATCTTAACTACATTGCATTTATTCACAGAATGTGATATATTATAGCAGCAAAGTCTTTCAGAATATTGAATGCATTTATTAAAATAATATGTTCATGAACAATCCAAAAACAGATGAAAAAAGGCATAACTTGTCAAATAAATTATTCATCATAAGTCATTAGCCTAGCTCTGCTGCCATCCTACCCTTGTGCTGTAGATCGCACTTTTGCCATATGGAGAAATAAAATACATTTTCATTTGTTTTCTAATAAGTACTAATTAGTTTAGGCCTTTGAGAGATCTATGAGGAAATAAAGTGTCCTTGTAGCCTTTGAAATAAAATCCTAAAGCTGCAGTTGGTGGAGTCTCACACCACTTTCCCACTGTAGTCTGTAAGAAGAAATTGAAATAATCCCTCATGTAGATTGTGGTATAAAAATTAAGCTGAGCAAATCATACCAACTTCATTTACTTGAAAAAAGGCAACCCCTGTTCTGGTTTACTTTAATACGAGGTGTGTGTGCGGGTGTGGGTGCTGTGGGCAGCAATACGGTGGAAAACTGGTAGAATTTCTCTGTCTTAAGGGCTGAACAACTGATTTGAGAACAACCTTTTTTCCATAAAATCATATCCTATCATATATTTATTTATTTATTAAAACATTTCTATGCCGCCCCTTGCCAAGGCCTCGGGGCGGCTTACAACATCAAATACAAAGTACACAAATATATACCAACTGTGCTCTCAGTTCTAAGAGATCTTGGCAGGCTTAGGGAAAAAAAAGAAAGAAGTGAAAAAGAAAAAGAAAAACAAGTCCTAGGAAACTCCTCCGCCAACAACCTAATGTAGACTGTTTCAGTGGTAAGGGTGTGTGTGAGAGAGAATGGAAATGGAGAGATGGAATGGAGTTGTTTGAACTAGGTGATTCCACCATGCTGCAACATTTTGTTGCAGGCTGTACTTGCTCATGCCCTCACTACCCTTACTGCCCCTGTCTACACCGTTTTTGTGCTCCTTTTCAGGAGGACCAAACTCTATGGCTTCTTCCCAAACTATATTATTCAAAGGGGAAATGCAGATTGTCTGCATGCTAGACTGTCTTTTGCCCATTTTACTGATTGTAGTCTATGGTTCCTTTCAAAGTAATTAACTTTGAGATTAGGGTAGAAGAGCTTTGGGTATTTCTGGACAGTTGTGTATATGGCCTCTGTGAAACATGGGTCGTGTCTGTGAAGAGGCAAATTCTATGCTAAGTATAATCTGGAAAGGGATTGACTATAGAAATGCCAAAATCATACTGCTCCGATAAAAATTTATAGCATGACCCCACTTTGAATACTGTACCTAGTTCTTGCTAGCAAAGGTATTGTAGAATTGGAAAAAAGTGCAAAAAAGGATAATTAAAGGCACCATTATTGTAGAGGGAAAACGATTTTGGAGCCCTAAAATGGAAAGGATCACGTTTTCTGCTTCTTTGGGGATCGAAGGGAGAAGACAAAAAGGGACATGTCAGGGTGAGAAGGGGAGGGGGTTGGGGCCTTCGCCTTTCACTGATTCCTACCAGCTCTTCCTTCTCCCTTCCTGGCACCTCTGGTGCTAAATCTAGACTAATATGTAGGGTGACACATGGGGACAGCAGAGCATATCAGTGCTGCATCTCATTCTACATGGGACGGGACAGGACAGGAGAGGTGGATGCTCTAACTACCCAAACCTGGCTTCCTTTTCAATAATCTTAGTATTCAGAGACTCTGGCAGGTTGTAGTAGCTTCCTCTCTGAGGAAAGATTTTCCTGCCCCAGGTGGGGTTGTTTAAGATCCTGTCATCCCCCGATGCAGGGGAAGTAAGGAGGGGAACCTGTATGTGTATGGGATCTGTTTGTGAGTGAGCAAAGTGTGTGTGAGAGACAGAGCAAAGGAGATGTCAGGAATGTGTGTGAGGGAGACAGTGAGTGTGTGTGTATGTGGAGGGAGCTATGTTTCTGTTTGCATGTATTTGTGTGTCCCTGGCTGTCTATCCAGTACCTCATGGGTTACAGAGGGTTCTAAGGAATGTCCACCTCTAGTTAAGAAAAAGGCAGGGATATCAACAAAGGGCTTTTCTTGGCCTGGACAAATTTGGAAAAGCTTTGTAGGCCTTAGATGGCCCCACCTAAGGTTCCCCTGCCGTTTGTTACATTTCCTTGTACCTACTTGGCTTTCACTGCTGTTCATGTGTTTCTTTTTACTGCTCATTTCCATAAGTGAAATGTGTTTTCTTTGCTTTGTTGCTGCTTCCCTTGATTATATCCCACTGTGGCCTCCATATAATGCTATTTCTTCTTTTAGTTGAAACAGCATGGAGCTGCATTTTTTGAGTTAAATGAGTGAGGGCTGGAAGGAATGGAGCCAAGACTTGACACAATTTCTTGAGTCCTGCCTATAGATTTGGCTCATTTTTTCAGCTGACTGCTTGTTCTGTTGCTTTTGTTTATTACTCACCCTGGCAGAATATTTTATATGCTGCTTGGTATGTGACGGAATAGCTTGAAGTTGGATGCTAGTGTGAGTTCAGTTCTTGTTAGTGCCAGTGAAGATGGATTGGTTCTTTGCCATCATTAAAACAGTAAAGTATTACATCTGCTTCTCTTGCATTATAATGCAACTACATAAAGCTCAATATGGGCTTTATTATCCGTTGGGCATCCTGATGTGTCTTGCTCATAATGCCACCATCCCATCCTCCTTTGTGGTATGCTGTTCCTTACAAGCAGAAAAGGAATTTGCAGGCTATGGATCTTCAGGTAGAGATTTTAATAACTGCTAATGTGTATTAATAACTTGAATAGCATTTCTGATGCATTATCAGCTCTGGAGAGGAGGTTGCCATGGCTTTCATATTTTATCATTCATGGCTGTGTAAATTCTTTTACACAAACATTAAAAAGGCAACCTCATGCATGATTTTTCAGTGAATATGGTTCATACAGTCCAATTCAGGATACACTTACTGAACTCATAGGAAATTTGACCACATGGGAGCATAAATTATATTAATAGCAGCTCTGAAAAGTCTCACTAGACAGAGAGATAGCCAGAGTTATCAGTTATCAGCACCTCATCATATTTATCACGATGAGCATGCTGCTTGCATGAAATACCGCAGGAAATCCAATAGCCCAAAGAATTCCCTGAAGACGACAAGTCTAGTATACCTTATATACTTTAAGAATAAATTTGGTAACCTGAAAATACAGCACTCAGTTGACTGCTAGGACCATTATTTCTAAGCTAGAAGTTGATTTGAGTGAAGATTTTCACATAGTAGTAAATTTGACTCTCAGGTCTTCACATCTGCAAACATTTCTTTATATGGATACGTATGTATATCTTTTGATACACACAGAGAGAAAAAACGTTTAATAATGTGACAGGAAACACAAAGACCAAAATAAAGGTATAAAAACAAAGGGTCAAGCTACATATTACTTTACATCTGTACTATGTACAGTTCTGCCCTTATTTTACTGAAAAGTAACTGTGGGGTCCCCAGTACAACCCAGGACTTCAGCATGTAATGAGGGCACGCTTCATTCTTCCTTCCCCAGTTGTGACCCTTCTCTGTTTCCCCATGAATGAATGGCAGTTGGTGATCATAACTGTTGTGCAGAGGAAGAGGGCTGCACGCTTGAAAGGGAAGGATCACATCTCCTCATGTGCTGCTTGGTCTGGGTGGGAACTTGCTTTTGCATAGGGTGCTAAATGAGTCCCCACCCGTACTCAGCCCTCCATGGGCTGAATGTCATTGAGGGCATAGTTACATGCTGATATCAAAATGACTGGCTCAGCCAGCACCGTGCAGGAGAATCTCTTTGCTATCTGCAATCACAGATTAGATTTAGCAAGGGGATCCCTCTCCTCAGCTATCCCTAAGCCCCTGGTAACCCCCAGGATAGGGAGTAGTGCTTGGGTAGTGAACTGGGTAGGATCTGCGGAGGATCCCAGGCCTCTATCATCTGGATTGGTAAGTTATGAGAACAGGACATTTCCCCACCCTGTATTAAACCAATTCAAGCCAGAATTGCTTGATGTCAGCTTGCTTGCTTGCCTTCAACTACATTCCTGGGTGGCTTCCTCTCATCTTTGCTGAAATTGGGGGTTACGATACCTGGTTTATTAGCATTGTCTCAGCACTGCCCACTTGAAAGAGAGCCACTTCCTTTGCTGAAATGCGTTGCCTAATAAGATGTTGGTCATGGGTTTATACTTGCTAACATCATTTGGGTTCAAGGTTAACTGTTTTCAGGAGTTGCCTAATTACCACCTCCTTCCAAAAGGCTGCCATCACTCTCTCTCTCAAGGAGTATTTTACAGCCTGCAGACCCTGCTGGATGGCCCTTCTCTGATAGATGCAATAAGCCATGAAGGACAAGGGTCAAGCACAGATGTGGTCAACTGGACAAGGCCAAGGACCTGAGGCTCAGTAAAACTGAATCAGACAGTGCTCAGGGCCTCTCTGCTACTAAAACTACATTGATTGTGGTGCTCCTTCCTCCAGCTTTTGCATAATTGAGCAACTTTATCTCCAAAATGTCATGCAACCTTATCAGAGTTTGCTGTGTCCTCCCATCTCTCCCTCTGATCCAGACTGCAGCAACCAATAAACCACTTGGAAAAGTTGACAAGAGGCAGGGAGGAAAGTATGGAAGAGTAAGACGGACAGTGAGATGGTCTTTGTGTTCTTCATAACGTTATTGTATGGTGATTTTTCTCTGTGTGCACCAACAGAAATGCATAGATATTTACATACAGATGTGTAGACCTTAGAGTCAAATTTTCCATTATGTGGTAAATCTGAATCTGCATTCAAGTTGATTCCTAGCTCAGAAATAATGGTCTTAAATGGATACTATTTAGAAATTTAGTTTCTAAAATACTTTCCCCAAAGACAAAGATCAGGGTAAAAATTCAGCAAAATAAAAATCCATTGTCTAGAAAGTTAATAGCTCCTAAGGCAGTGGTGGCAAACCTATGGCATGTGTTCCACAGCGGGCACACAGAGCCCTCTCTGTTGCCATGTGAGCCAAGTCACCCCAGCATCGCCCCAGCAGCCGAGCATCGGATAACAGCGCACATAGGGGCCATGCTCGTGTTCAGAAAGGAGTAGCGGCACCAGGCGATGATGTCACAAGCCATGACACATAGGCTGCGACTCATCCGAGCTTTCGCATGGCTGATTAGTGTGCTGCCAAGGATTTATATATATTTGCTAGGGCTGGCTGTTTTCAGGTTTTATTGCACTGTTGGCTCTTTGCGATAAATAAGTGGGTTTTGGGTTGCAGTTTGGACATTCGTTCTCTAAAAGGTTCACCATCACTGGGTTAGGGTTAGAAAAACCAGGTGTCCTGCCATGATTCTGATGGTTGGAATGTGCTTAGAATGGATAGAAATGTTGAGCTGTGTAGAAAAGGCTACTCAAGGAAGACTTTTTCAAAATTGCCCTATTTTCAATGGAACTTTAGCCCTATATTAGGGTTAGGGGTGTGCACCAGGGTAGGGTTAGGGTTAGAAAAACGTGGTGTCCTGGAATAATTCTGATGGTTGGAATGTGTTTAGAATGGGCAGAAATGATGAGCTGTGCAGAGAAAGCTACTGGACTGGCTGTGAGTTGTTTTTGTAAACTAAAACCTCAGTTTTCAGGTTTCATTGTAGTGTTGGCTCTTTGTGATAAATAAGTGGGCACTTTTTTGGGTTCCAGTTTGGGCACTCGGTCTCTCAAAGGTTTGCCATCACCTGAAATGCACTCTTCTTGTTTTACTTCAGCCTTGACATGTGCCATTAAGGGCAATGTTTGTTAAACAAATGGAAATAAAAAGGACTCAGTACGGCTTTGTTTTCAGCATGTACCCTCCTTTTCTTCTGAATTAATGTTTGGATATGGTATTAGTCAGATGAGGAGCACTAAACTAAAACTCAGTGCAGACATGTCAAAGAGTAAGTGGTTTATTTGCCTGAGTGATATTTAACCTGTTCTGGAAAGGCTGACCTGTTGTATTCTCCTCAAAGTTTGGGACTGTTGTTTGATCCATATTATCATAAGAGGCACAGCTGGACTCAGTGGCAGGACTTTTTGTCAGCTACATCCTAATCTGGACAGAGATAGCTATAATTATCATTGCTCTGGAAACCTCTGGTCTGGATTCCTGCCTTTGAAAATGGTCTGTAAACTTCAACTCGTCCAAAATAGGGCAGCAAGTTTGTTAATAGGGACTGTCCAATGTGAAAATATTATGCCAGTATTTTTTTATCTGCCATTGGCTGACAGTGCATTTCCAGGCCTGATTGAAAGTGCTCTGTATTTTGTTTAAGACCTAAGCTGGGTAACATGTTGCTACATATATTTATACCAATGTATTGCATTTCCATTTCCTCCAGAGGTATCTTTGCTTTGGGTTACAAAAATCCAAATACTACCTTGCTGGTACATTATTATATTTCATGCATTCTCATTTTTAATGTCAGATGTTGTTTTTTCCCCAAAGAAGATTTTATCTAATCATTTGCTTAATATTTCTCAAATACAATTACATACCAATATGGCAACTAAAGTCATCCTCACATACATTTTTGCTCCAGCATTCAGTTTATAAGTGGATTAGAAGATTTTCAGATTTGGACAACTCTAATTAAATTACTTCTAAGTTTTACTGGGCTCTGTAGATCAATCTGTCTTTGACCTTCACAGTCCATCAACGTAAGTGAAGGGGGAAGAAAAGCTTTTTCATATCTCTCAATTTTAAAAAGCCTCTTTTGTTAAAGAATTTTCTCCACATAGTTGGATTCACTTGCCACTTAACCTTCCACATCGTAAATTAATATAAGTTTAAGAAAACAAAGCATTTTTTGTTCTCCTTGCAGAAGTTTGCTTCAGTGACACAAGAACTGACTAAGATTCCCATGCTATCTCTTAAGCTTTTGCATGCTTATGGAAAAGATGCACTTAATCCTCTGAAGCTGGAGGCTTACGTGCATCCTGTGGCCAGACCAAGATGCAGCAGTGGCCACCACCACCAACATGCCTTGTCCTGGGTACTTAACTAAGTTTTTGGCTGTCTAGACAAGGTGTCTGGAAGAGGGGGGGAAGGAGCTTCTCAGAGAGACAGGAAGTGTGGCTCTCTGCTTGCTGGCTGCGAGGGGGTGGTTTGGGCAGGGACTCAGTTGTTAGAGCACTAAGGTCCTCTGACCCTGGTGCTGGCACTCCAAACAGTTCTGTACTCCCAAATGACCATTACTCCCAAATGGTGAATTAAATAGCACCAATAGCTTTGCATGATGTTGGTCAACTGGTTTACTCAAGAATTAGACAATCATGTTTTAGTCTCATTTTTTAACTTTGATTTTACATTGAAGACTTAGAAGTAAATTAAGCATGAATCACTTTGCTTAAAGCAAGCAAGCAAGCAGCTTATGTGTATTGTCCTTTAGATTAGGAAGGTATATGAAATACAACTTTCAGAACACTAAGTAGAAGCGATTATTAATTGTTCTTTTGGCTTAACAATTGCAAGCCTGAGATGATTTTAAGAGTAGCTGCTTGAACTTTTAATATCTTGATAGTATTTTTAACAAACATGTTTAAATTATGTAATAGTACACAGAGGATACCAAGGATGACCAGTGCAGTGCAAACCAAATTGAGTGCTTTTATTTACTGAATTTATCACTGCTGACTAATAAGGACAAATGCAATGTATCTTAAGTTTAGACTTGGCTACTGATTTCCTTGCAATTGTATAAAGTTGTGTTAAAGAGCGCAGGTGGTAAGAACTGCAGTAATCTTCTAGATTTACCACTCCACCTTTCCCTAAAATTCTTTAGCATTTTATCTTCCATTTTAACAATTTTCAGAGGGGTAGCCACATTCATCTGTGCAGCCGAAAGTCTTGTGTTACTTTGAAGACTAACATAGTTATTTTTTCATAAGCTATTGTGGACACTGCCTGGTGAAGTGGCCAGTGTCTATGAAAGCTTATGCCCAAATAGTTTGGCTAGTCTCCAAGGTGCTGAAAGACTCTTTGGTGTTTCATTTGTTCCAAGTCATGCCACTTCTCTTAAAAGAGAGAGAAATGTTATATCTTGAAAGAAAGGTACATCTGAAAATACTTTCCTCCATCTCTGAGCAACTTCATCCTATCCAAAGCACTCAGGGGTTGAAGAACAGGTCTTGTTTCTAGCCCATCCTGGGGCAGAGGGCAGGAGTTGCAGATATCTTTCTCTTAAACAACTTCTATTCATTCTCCTTAACAGCTCACATATAGAAAGTATCCTCCAGAATGCTTTCAGGGACACCATTTGTAAAATATTCACCATAAATATTAGTAAATGTAGGCATGGGAAGCTGGTAAGAGAGGGGTGGGCTACCATAAAATGTCCATTAGTAAATGAGAGTAGCTGATACAGTCATGTGAGAAGTTCAAGGGCATAACCTTGTTAAACAACCATTTTGCATACAAAGTTATTATCTTATGGTATAGTTTTCCAATACTGTAGATGTTTTCCAGTACAATTTATTAATGGTCTTCTTTGGAAGAGAAAAAAGAAAGAAGAAAAAATTGAACATAGATGAAAAGGTAAGCCATCAATGTGCACTTGGTCATCGTTCAAGCTATTCCAATACTGAGTTTGCATTGTAATGTAGTCCCAGCTGACTCTTAGAAGGAATTGTTTCTCTTCTGAAGTGTTCTTTGAATACTCTTCCTTTTCATTTCACAGTTTGGAACTGTATTGAAACAACCCTGACAATCAGTCATAATGTTCAAATTGTATAGTGTATAAAAAGTCTGAAGATTGCAGACTTCAAATTATTTGTAGGGGGCACAGTCAAGCTTGAAGACCCAATAATTTTACTTATTTTGGGAACAATGTGTTTTGTATATGCTTACCCTTCTGATCTCTTCAAATCTGTCCTCTGCTCCCAGGTGACCAACACTTTGAGGTTAAAAATAACACTCCAAACTCCCAGCTCTCTGACCTTCTAAGGCTGGAAACTTTAAAAGGAAAATAGAAAGAAAAATGTGCTCCTTTTTTCTGCTTCCTCAGTATTTCGATGCTCAGAAGGGCAAAGATAAAAATATTATTGTATGAAAATCCAGCATGTGGAATTGTAACAGATGGGCATTAATCTGTCAGTAATTTCCTTGATGGAGAGAAGAATACAATTAAGAGTGAATTCAAAGAAAACACGAAGCTTGCCTTTTTAAAATGAAGAATGAGCTAGATTCAGCTTAGCCAAGAGACTTGCAACATGACAACATGCCATTTAACAAGGAATTGCTGCTAAGAATAAGATGCAAGTGTGCCTCAAAAAGGGGAGGGGGGAAATTCGTTTACATTTTAATTTCCCACTTTTAGACCACTGTTATCCCTAGCACTTCTCTGAATTTTACAGTGGAGTTCTCCAATAAAAGAATTCCTACAAACATGTTAGGGGAAATAATGTTAGAAATACATTATATTTGGAAACCTGTTAGCAAAATTTGTGCATATAGCATCAGGCAAATGTGCATATATTAAGAGAAATGTGCAGAAAAATCCTTAGAAAGTTTCATGGAAATTTTTCAAAAAACCCCTCAACAGTTATGATGAGCAAAAATTAGGACTGGATGAATTACCAATCGAAGAACAAAATTTAAGACTGGAAAAATGAGAAATGCCACTTGTTCAGTTTAATCAAGTGCGAAGTAAAAGACATTAGAGCAAAGCATCCTAACTTCAGGTATAAGCTGATGAGATCTGAGTGCATGACTTGTGGTGCACAGCGCAGCAAAAACACGGACCCCATTTACGATTGCTGTGAAAAAGGTGGATTCTATGTTAGGCATGATTAGGAAAGAAATTGAAAATAAATCTGCCAAGATTCCCTTATGTAAATGCATGTTGCAGCAATACTTGGAATATTATGAGCAGTTCTGTTTACTGTGTCTAAGAAGGCTGTTGCAGAGGTGAAGAAAGACTACATCATCTGGGACTGTTTAGCATAGAAAGGAATTGAGCTTGAGGTATAGAAAAGTATGCATGGTATGGAAAAATTGGATAGGGAGACCTTTTTTCTCCCTCTCTCATTATACTAGAACCTGAAACTGATTCACACAGCACATAGTTAAGCTATGAGATTCACTTTCACAAGAGGCAATGGTGGCCACCAATTTGGATGGCGCTGAAAGGGAATTAGAGAAAACCTGATGAAGAAGCCTGTCAATGACTACTGATTCTGATAACTCTCTGCTCCCTTTGTGTTCGGGGAGGTATTGCTACGTATATTAATTGCTGGAAAACATGAATTCTGGAAAACATCCTATTCTACTAATTTTTGCTTGTGGGTTTCCTGTGAGCAGTTGGTTGGTTGGTTCCTGCGGGAACAGAATGCTGGACTCAAAGTACCTCTGGTCTAATCTTGGATGACTTTTGTTATGTTCTTCTAACTTTCTCAAGGTGCATAGGAACTCTCTTGAGTCTATGTGCTGGATTTCCCCCACCTTTTCTGCAGGGTTTTGGCCATGTTATGAAAGCTGACTCATTTGTTTTAGTATTACTCTTCTCTGTTGAGTCTTACATTATTATAACCTTTGTTGTATCCTTTTTAGACTGCTTCATAATTTCACACAGATTACCCTACAGAATCACAGATTCCATCTGTCCTTTCTATACTGGGCCAACTATAACAAGCTCTTCTCAGCTCTACCTAACACCCAGTTGGAGTTGAAGCAGGCACTCTGCTATCCAAGAAAGCACCTGTCAAATATTTTGGCTAGGATGGCTGCTTACATATCCATCCATCCATCCATCTATGTATCTGAAATGCATCACCCAAGGAGAGAAAGAGGGAAAGAGAGCACAAAGAAGGACACCAGTTTGCTTAAGATTTGCAAATTATTTGTTGCTGTTGTTATATTTCTAGACTGTCCAACAGCCAAAGCTTTCTGGTGGTTCACAACAGCTGTGCCTTTAAAAAGGAATACAGAAAAATCTCATGGTAGAAGAAAAGACCTGGTGGCTTGTGTGCCCACTCAGTCTGCTGTCCAACTGCTTAGTGTTGATATGAAAATTCAAGATCCCCCACTGCTCTCCCTTCTTATGGTTCATTTCATTAAACCAAAGTTGGACTGGACAATCGGTCAAATAGCAGGCATCATCAGATACAAGACTGTCCTTTGTGAGCTTCCCAAATTAAATGACCTTCCCCAGTAATTTAGGATACCTCGTCATTCTTCTAATTTGTCTAGAATCTGTTTTGGACTCCTTCTCATTCCCTGTTCAGAAAAAAGTGTGAGGTTGCCTTTTTTGTTGTTGTTGTTGCTTTGGAGAGCTCTGTTTCAGTAACAAGTGTGTAATCAAATTCATGTCATCGAGTTTAATTCACAGAGGTTTTCCCTCCTGACATAAAAAACGGAATGGGATGCGCAATCCCTTGTGGCACGAATGCTCACATTGTGTGAGTGGAACAGACCACTGGGTCATGGTCGTGTGGCAGCATGAAATTAAAATTTGCACTTCGATCTCAAGCATATTTACTAGGAAGGAATTTTTAAAAGCGATTTCTCTGAAACAGTGCCAGGGAATGAAGCTGTCAACATGCTGTGGCAATGCCAGATTGGTAACTAGATTTTGGAAGAAAGTTCCTGGTGGATCAGTGCAATCCTATGCATATTTAGACAGGGATAAAAGCCTATAACTTCCAGGATTATCTGGGTATGCTGGGGGTTGTAGTCCTTTTTCCATATAAACAGGCATGGGAGTGAACCTTTGATGGATTAATTTTAGGTGCACTTTTCAATAGAGGCTCTATGATAACTCAGGCTTCATTGTATGAAATTCGGTCATTGTGGAGAGAATGTTATGGCAGGCATGGGAAGATAAGAATATTCTAGCTATTGATCCCCAGCTGGGGAGGCTGCTGATGTGGCAATACATGGCAGTATGCAAATTGATAGAATATATGAAAATGAATGAGATAAGATACCATCATGAAATATGATCTGTACTCATGAATTGAATTATATATTAAATAGAAAATACCCTTTTATACATTTGGGCATTAGGCATTATTGTGCTCTGCTATGATGAGTATGATGCATATTGATATGAATGTTGCACATTATTGTTTTTACTTGAGTTATAAGAATCAGATGTATACAATTTATACAAAAAATTTCCCTAATTCCAGTTAAAACCCTACTGAATTTAGGCACCTGACTCCCTTAACACCTTCTAAAGCTCCAAGCTTTAGTTAACATCTGTTGTTCATAAGATGTTAAGTAGGGACTTATTACAATTATCAGGACTATTAAGAAACATTTTATTCAGATTTTTAGCAGTGCACAGCAAGTTGTCAATAAAAAAAATGGTTGCTGAATGATGGAGCCTAGAGTTTTATAAACTTAGTCAGCATATTCTACCATATGCATTTCCCTTTGGAATCAATTAAAAGAATGTTATACAAATCAGTCTCATCTTAATTTAAAGGGAATATATAAACAGAAAGTTTGCACACAGATATTTTTTAAAATTAATGATACCAAATTAGCTAAAGGCCCCATAACAAATTGTTAAATTCAACACCTTACAAACTTATTAAACTGGAAGTTTGCCCTGATCTGCTTAAATTATTCATGTTTTAGTCCTGAAAATAATGTTGATGGATTTGTTAGAACATGAAAATTTGCTACTTTCAAGTGTGCCTTTTATTAACACTCCCTTTAAGATCCATATCCTTAATAAAAGCCGCAAAATGTTTATCAGCTAAATGTCCAAATCCAACGAAGATTAGAAAGATTCTACTCATATAAACTCCCTGAATGAACTCAAAAGTTTATGTCCACTAATATATTGTACATACAACAGTGTAGTGGTACAATTTATTTGCAGGAGAGTCCCTTCGTTTACTTTAGTTACAGAACTTCCTAAAATTATCCATGAGGATATCTGAGCACAACATGGAATCAAAGTTAGGAAGAACACATGGACATATTACAAATAAATGCTAACTTATTTGCTAGCTCCTGTTTCTCCCTTGGCTTACCCATCTGTATTGATAACCATAGGTTGTTACTGTGATTAAATTTCTTAGTGAGCACTTCAGCCTTGCTCCTTTTGAGCCATGTTCTGCAGTGACTTGTCCTGCTTACTTGTGAGTCACCTGCAGATGCTTGTTCTGCTTACATGCAAGTAGCCATGCTTGCTTTCAAACAGATATTTAAAATGGCTATTTAGGATGCTATTTGAAAGTGCTGCTCAGCAATTCAGTCCTGCATGCTTACTTCTGAACAGACACACTTGATTTATTTACCTGTGAGTGGACATGATGCTTATGCTTTCTTCTGCATATTAATGCTTTCTACTGTAACTAAGTAACAATAGAATTGGGGGTGGTATATTTTTTCATTCCTCTTTACTTCTGCCAGTAACCATGCCTTTGTATTTGGGATCACTTACCATTGGTACATTTACATTCCGATTCCAAAGAAGGGCAATGCCAAAGAACGTTCAAACTACTGCACCATTGTACTCATTTCACATGCTAGCAAAGTTATACTCCAAACCCTACAAGTTAGGCTGCAGAAGTGGACCAAGAACTACCAGAAGTACAGGCAGGATTTCAAAGAGGGAGAGGAACTAGAGATCAAATTGCCAACATACGCTGGATCATGGAGAAAGCTAGGGAGTTCCAGAAAAAACATTTGCTTCTGCTTCATTGACTATGCGAAAGCCTTTGATTGTGTGGATCACAGCAAATTGTGGCAAGTTCTTAAAAAGATGGGAGTACCAGACCATCTTATTTGTCTCTTGAGAAACCTATATGTGGGTCAAGAAGCAACAGTGAGAACTGGACAGAGAACCACTGATTGGTTCAAAATTGAGAAAGGAGTTCGGCAAGGCTGTATACTGTTGCCCTGCCTATTTAACTTATATGCAGAGCACATCATGAGAAAGGCGGAGCTAGATGAATCACCAGTTGGAATTAAGATTGCTGGGAGAAATATCAACAACCTCAGATATGCAGATGATACCACTCTCATGGCAGAAAGTGAAGAGGAACTAAAGAGCCTCTTGATGCGGGTGAAGGAGGAGAGCGCAAAAGTTGGCTTGAAACTCAACATTAAGAAAACTAAGATCATGGCATCTGGTTCGCTCACTTCCTGGCAAAAAGATGGGGAAGAAATGGAGGTAGTGACAGATTTTATTTTCCTGGGCACCAAGATCACCACAGACAGGGGCTGCACCAAGAAATTAAAAGACGCTTGCTCCTGGGGAGGAAAGCTATGGCAAATCTAGGCAGCATACTAAAAAGCAGAAACATCACCCTGCCAACAAAAGTGCGTGTAGTCAAGGCTATGGTTTTCCCAGTTGCAATGTATGGCTGTGAAAGCTGGACCATAAGGAAGGCTGAGCACAAAAGGATTGAGGCCTTTGAATTGTGGTGCTGGAGGAGACTCCTGCAAGTCCCTTGGACTGCAAGGCGATCAAACCAGTCAGTCCTAGAGGAGATCAATCCTGACTGCTCTTTAGAAGGCCAGATCCTGAAGATGAAACTCAAATACTTTGGCCACCTAATGAGAAGGAAGGACTCCCTGGAGAAGAGTCTAATGCTGGGAACAATAGATGGCAAAAGAAGAAGGGGACGGCAGAGGATGAGGTGGCTAGATGGAGTCATTGAAGCAGTTGGTGTGAGCTTAAGTGGACTCCAGGGGATAGTGGAGGACAGGAAGGCCTGGAGGAATGTTGTCCATGGAGTCGCGATGGGTCAGATACGACTTCACGACTAACAACAACAATCATTGGTACGCAGCCACCAAAAGCTTCTCCAAAATGGAATGCAACACTCAGGCCACAAAAAGTTCCTCACCACTGGTGCATAGTTAACAACCCCAGAGTTAACCGCATTACTGAGCAAGGAAGTGTGAATAAGAAACTGCAGAATGCACTTATACAGCAAGTGATTGTTAGACCAAGTGGCCAATTCAGATTGAAACAAACGTACAAACCCTGGCAACGTTTAATCTCATACCAGTGACAGGGAGGGGATCCACTACCATCCAGAGATAATAGAAAACGCCTCTAGGTGCCACCAGTATCATCACTGAACCTTACATACATGCTGAACCCTTTCACAGGTGTAAAAGTGATTGCCGTTAATTTGCTCTCCCTCTCATGGGGTCCATATTTTACTGTAGGGTGGTGGTAGACGGTGATAGGAAGGAGGAGGAGTTAGCACCAATGTGTAGGGAAAGTATATGCAATTACTATGTACTGTGGATATGCTGGTGTTTCCAGGCACATAAAACTTGTGACTAGAATTAATTGAAAACTAGTAATCCAAAACCTTTCTTGTCCTAGGTACTTCCTCTTGGTCACTGAAATCTGAAATCACAAAAGAAAGGGTGGTTAAGCTAAGGATGTGTGAGGAATCTGTTTGGGGGTCGGAATCCACTGGATTCCCTGGGCTCAGCTCCCCATACTCTGGTCCACTTTGTCATGGCTCTGAGTCTGAGTTGCTGGTGAACATCTCCACAGCCCTTGCCAGGAATGGAGTGCCATGCACTGCCCAAGCAATGCCCTCTTCTCATCATGTGCAGCAAAGTTCACTTGTGATTCTGCAGCTGACATGGAAAAAGGTTGCAGGTTGCAGAACCTTCATTCTGAGAGCATCCACAGACTCCCTCTCAGCTTGGCTTTCTTTTTAAGACTCAGAAGAGCATGAGGTAAAGTCTGTGCATCCCAGAGAGATGGGTGCCACAAAGTTTTGTAGAGTAGTTTATACTTGTAGAAAGATGTATTACTTTTAATGTAAAGAAAGTAGTGGATTTCCCATCTTCCTACCCCTTTATTTATTTTACTGTATTTATGTTTGCTGTACTTGAGTACTATAGCATTTTCCATGATAAATGTGAACACAGATGTTTCAAGTTGATACATTCTAACTGTATATTTAATGGTGACCTAAAAACTAACCTTAGTGTTTCAAAACACTTTGGGATTAGAAAAGTAATTAAAAGCAAAGTCCCCATAAAGGCTCATTGTAGCAATCACCATTCATCTTTTTAATAGCTCAGCCAATACACTTTTGCTTTCAGTTCCCTGTTGTCACAAGTGACCCTCCCCACTTTCAAGGGTTAGTTGAGGCATTCTCCAAGGTTTAAGATTCTGCCCTGGGAGCCTCTGAAATAGATTATGCCATAAACCAGAATGGGCTAAAATCTTTGTGATTCTGAAGTTACATACTAGAAGCAATCCTATAGTAATAAGAACTCTGGCATTTGTTGCTGCTGAAAACAAACCTGCTAAAAGAAATAGCATTTAAGAAAATATCAAATATAGATCCAGCCAAAATACCACTTTTTTAGAGAAAGTTTCCCTAATTTATATAGGTCTGATTCTGCAGTAACAATAGCTCCATTTGAATGCTGTTTGAAAGCAGGAATGGGAAAGACTGGTCTCAGGCATGTCTGACTAGGAAATTTTGTATAGTAGTATCTCTGGGTTGTATCCAGTGTTTGGCTAACTCAAGTCCCATGCATTTCAATAGATCTAATCTAATTTGACTAGAAACAGCCTATTTAATGTCTACAGGATTATCTGTGTATACAATTATATGCTAAAAGGGGCTTTTCCATACAATTGAACACTCTGCCTTAAGGGTTCCTAGTTGTATGGAGAGAACCTTCTGCAGATATAACAGCCTCTTTTCTCCCCTCCATGCTCAGATGCCTACTAGCTTTTCAACTGAACAGAAATGCTCAATTAAAAAAAAAAAGAAGAGCAACTGAACCAGAAAAAGATGTGACTATTTCTTGCATCATAATTTACAGGTTCTTGCGCTGTTACTATAATTATGTTTAGTTAAAGTTCAAACTACTGCTCTAGCTTTAGTCTTGAAATGAGATATATGCTACAGGGATGCTTAATAATGCCTGTCATGTGTTTCTTTTGTGGGAGATATTCATACATAAATTAAGTTTTCCTAAGTGATGGAGCCAAATAAGGGTCCTGTGAAATGGGTTATTAGCCACCCATGCACACACTCTGGTGGTATGTTCAATTGTTTTAATGATAAATTTCCCTCACAAAGTGGAAGAGCCTGTTGACAGACAGAAATACAAGTTAACAATGGACTATTTAGACTTGCAAATGATGGAACATTTAATTATTCCAAAATAGCATTCTACCAGTTAGGGTATGATCATTAAATCCATCAATCTTCAGTTTATATGCATGAAACATTTATCATGCCTTCTACAAAAGCAGGAGTCAGTCATCTAAATATAGATCTTTGGACCATCCGTTTCATCAGTGCATTTCACTGAAAACCCTAGAATTTCATGTATTTTCTGCTATAGAGTTAAAGTGTTTGTAAATGATGTGATAAGGCTTAAAAGGTGAGGGAAAGAAATAACACTCGCACCATGCAAAGATGATAAATACACAACACCTACTTTGAAAACCAGGACTATAGTGAAGAGAGAAATGAGATATCAAATGTTAGCTGCTAGGTTGATAATAAGTCATTTTAGTTTCTCCTTTGGTTTTCTCATTCAACATATATACCAATAGATAATTATCTGAATCATTGTTACTTTTCTCTTTTTCAAACACTGGAAGTAGGTAGGTCAGAGCAGGCTAGAAGCACTAGCATCCTCTCATTGGATTTAGACTCCCTCCCTCTCTTCTTGGGAATGACCCCGCCCCCTGCAAAAAGAAAAGAAAAAGAAAGACTTCTATTTGGTCAAGGCTAATTGATATAGAACATGGAGACATGCAGCCCATATTTTAGGATTCAGCATCCGACTACAACATCCTGCTTTCTGGGCCTTGGAAATAGAGCTTTGCTGTTGGAAGGTGGAGCCAAGCTGAGCTGAATGCTGAAGAGGGAAGAGTAAACCAGTGGTGTAGGAACTTGGTCCCATAGTCCACACCTGACACTGTAGGGTCTGAAACCAGCTTCCCAGAATGCTACAGGCCCTTCCTTTGTCACTGTCCCTTTCATCCAACCAGCAATCATTCAGTGGTTTCTCAGCTTTTCTACAATCTCCACCTCACCAATTCTGAAAAGTTAAAATGCCTGTCATAAGGTTTAGTTCTGGCTGTAACAACTATAAAATAAGGCAGTACTTTTGGTATTTTGGCCCTGCTGCTAATACTTTTGATCACATCTATCCATGGAATGAAGCTCCTGAGAGCTCCTCTGAAATAGAATTTGGACCTTGACCTGAAAAAAGTTATCTGTCTCAGAGGTTAAGAATGAAAAGGGAGCATCTGGCCTTGAACCTGACAGAGCTCATTCACTGATTTATGAATATTCACATACAGTTTAGTACAGTTGGTATTCCTTTTGAATTTAATATTTAGTTTAATATGGGGCTTCTTATATCCCTCAGCCTTAGAAACACTTCCAGCATCCCTCAAAATAGCCTTGTTACAATAGCCCAAATGAAAAGGAAAAACAAATGCCACATATGAAAGCTATGGAGAAGTGAATACATTTGTATCCTGTTAATTCTAAACTTATTTAAATTTATTTAAACCCCAGAATCCCCAGGCTTCTCTATATTGAAAATACAGGAAAAAAATAATGTTAAATAGCACAGATAAAAGGGACATTTGATGACATTTGTTAAGAAAATTAAATAAGTCTGCACAAAACAAGTCTGTACATGTGTCTGCACAAGAAAATTAAGTGCAGACACATGTACTAGAGCAATATTTATTTTTATTTATTCAAAATAAACCCTTAAAAAGCAGAATGCCTCCAGTTACTCATTGCTTGACTATAATTTACCATTACTATGTTGCACACAACTCGGAGTTCCTCAATCTGACTCATCATCCTTATCCTGTAGTGTAACTCATCCTGAGGGGATATTGGTGAAGAAAGTTGATTGTGACTACTTCTTGGACCTCCCTACTAAGTGGACAAGATGATATGGTCTTTCATGTGTGGTACAATTATTACTGTTCAGCATATATACTTACTGAATGATTACATGCATAATTTGAAAAATTACCACTTCAGAAATGCATTCACTGAAGCTTCTGAGCTTTACAAGATAGTGCTATATTCCAGACCTGAAATATAAATTTATAGAAGATCACAACCAGCAAAAGGAGAAAATACAATCTTGTCTTCCACAATCCCTTTTCTACTTTCCGTTTTACATGGGATGTTGTTAAGCTGGGACAAAGAACAGATATATGAATCCCAGGAGACCCTGACTCACAACAGCAAGCAAAAATGAGGCATGATCCCATCATACTCTTCCTTTCTCTCTATTTGTGAAGAGGCAGGCTGCCATATTCTGCACCAACCCAAACTTTGTAGAAACCATCAAGGGCACCCTGTCACATAACTTCAGCTGCAGGTTATGAAGGGAATGAATGACAGTTTCCAGGCTAGAAACAGAAAGAAAACTGTCAGAGCTTTCTCATAGAGATGGAGTGGCCAGGAAGTTCTCCCAGCCACTGCCACAGTCTGGAATTCTGCATTTAGTGATGGGTCCAGAAGCACCTGAAGGATAGGAGTTTGAATGACACCAGAGGCCAAACTTGATCAATAATGGACACCTTCATGCTGCCCAGGTAACATGAACCGACAGCTATCATTATTTCAGTCTTGTCTAGGACTGACTTGCTAATTGCTCATTCCTGCTGATGGGTGCAGGCTGGAGGTTATCTCCCTGCCAAGAACTATGAAACTAAAGAGGAAGCAGGCAGGGGGAAAGTGTTAACATCAATTTCCCAGGCAGATTGCCTCCAAAACCTCACTGTGGTATTGGCCTGAAGAGCTGCTACCTGTTGACCTTGCTCTATTCTTGTAGTCAGGGCCAATGCAGATGGATAAGAAATTTGTGTTGGATGAGGGCTGTACGAAGTCAAGGTTCTGCAAAGTAAATAAACAAACCCACAAAGTTAAATTCCAGAACAGAGAGGGACAATGCCCATTTATTGTGCAAATTTGTTCTTTATGTGTGATAAAGATTGGGCCAAAAAGTGAATAACTGTTATATGCTGTTATTTTCAGTAGTGTACAGGAAGCTTGAGCTTTGCATGGCATTTTGACTTATACTTTAGACACATGAAAAGTTGGAAATTTTATGTCCAAATACTTCAGACATTCCATGTCAGTGCCGAGGTCACAGAGAGAACTAGACTGAGATATCTTCCAAAGAATGTTTATGTTACAAAGAGGAACAGAAAAGACAAAGCTCCCATTACAGTGCGACATATGCCTGACTCGTAGCAAATGAGGTGAGAGGTTAGGACATATTTCAAACTGTGCTGCCCTTTGCTTTTTTTAGTGGAGACGGACAACAAGATCTCACCATTTTATTGGGTCTTTTGTGGTATGGCTCTTCGTCCATTGGAATTTGAACTGAGGCCACACCAGTTATGTTTAAACTTGTTTTAAAGATATCCAAGAGTCTGGTCTATCATATGTCTGTGCTGTATCAAGTGCCAACTGATTTGAAGTAAGCTTACAAAGGACAAGACAAAGTACTAAATCTGCATATACATTTAGAATGCATTTAGAATACAATGTACAACTGGGGTTTCCCACAAGGAAAAGTTAAAGAGTTGGACTCTTTTAGTTTAGAAATCATGGGTAAGTACTCCAATGGGACACTTATTCCCCTACATACTCTGTTGTGCCCACAGTTACCTTCCGCAAGCAGTGCCCACTGGCTTTCAGTCATTTTCCAAGCAGTGGTGAAAAGGAAGCTTGGCTTTTGTGTTGCACAAAATCAATTAGTCCATGGAGAAAGAGGTGGTTGTCCTTCTCCATGGGTGAAATGCATCATTTTGTGTTGTGCACAGGTGTGTGTGTGAGAGAGAGAGACTTTGATGTGTATAGGCCACAACCACATTCCCTTAGAGAGAAAAGAATGCCTAAGATCTGAGCAATACTAGTGGCGGCGACAGCAACAATCTTAATGCAGTTTCATATCATGCTACCAACAGTGAGACTACTTTGAACTCTTGAGAGGAAATGATTTGCCACCACCCACCTGGGAGTTCTCTAAAAATACTCATAGTTTTCAAACTGAACTGAGGGGAATTTGCCCACTACTAATGGAATTAGATTGTGAACTTGGTGCTGGGCAAAACAATCCATGTACTGCTTTAGCACATGATGATCCACCCATGCCCAGAGTCTCAACACATCAGTTTGGCCAAAAGAATTGCCTCTATATTTTTGAAGGATTTCAGCTGAACCACAGGGGGAAGCTCCTACTCATTTGTAAGGAAATTCCTTTTCCCCCTCATCCCTCTTTTCTGTTGAAGGATGCATGACAAAAATACTTAAGAGAAAAGCTAGGAGCACTGTTTCTTAGTACCAAGGTGCTCAGGAAACCTGGTGCTATTTTATACTGATTCCTATTACAAAGGGGTGTAGATACTCCCACATAGACATTCAGAGCAAATTGCTACATTCACACCAAGCACTGAGGCTCTTAATAAACCAATCCATGCTATTGTTGTCTCAGTGAAAAACAGCAAAGGAGAAACAAGCCGGGATGCTGCTTAGCTAACTGTAATTCAGTAGCAAATAAACAGAACACCAGAGACCTTTCCAGTTTAAAATTACAAACAACCCCAAGGCAATTTTTTTTCTTCAAATCATCAACACCCAGCAACATGACAGAAGATACTGCAAGTATCTTATAGTATCACACTGAGGATATGAACAACCGCTGTCTCTAAGTTAATTAGTTTTCCAGTGAACTTTTAAAAGCCTACCACATAGGACAGATCTGTAATTTGCCTCCAACCCAACAGTTTTTGCTTCACATAGACAACACAGAACTATATATCTGAGTACAAAACAAACATGGACAACTAAGCTCCCACAGCTGCTAATAATTCAGGTTTTCACAAAATGAAATTATTTTGCTGATACTTTCCTACCACAGGTTGTGAGTTCACACAATCCATCCTCTTTGTGTGTCATGTACAGACATGTGTGTCAATATTTGACCTTGAAGAGGGTTTCCCTGCTGGCAAGCCCATCAATGTCAAGCTTTACTGAGTGGTGGAAAAAGAATGAGGTACCACGAGGCAGGAAAATGGCTGCCCTCCCTTACCTGAGTGCACCAAGGCTTGGCTTAGCTAATGCTCTTGTGGCAGCCAGTTCAAAAGGCACATAAAGCATGCCTGAATCTCAAAAAAAGCAAGCAAGCAAGCAAGCAAAGCCAAATAAAAAGTGGAAAGATTTATGAGAGCACAATAAAAGTTTATTAAAAATAAATATTCTGCTAGATGACAAAAGGGAACTCAGAAGAAATCAAAGAAAGTGCCAGCAGATGAATTCAACATCCATTGTTCCAAACTCAAGATAGTACTCAGTCACACTAAAACACCAGGCAGGTGCTTTGGAAGGAGCAGCAGAAGATGAAGGACATCAAAACCCTTTGTGGAGTGACCTAGGGGTCAGGATGGCCTCCACCCCCTCTTCCCTTTCTCTATGCATAACAGCTGCTGAGTGGATGACTGAGACCATATGCTTGGCATTGCTGGAGCTAGAACAGGGGGCCTTGGGTCCTGTGTGAAGCTGCCCTGTGTGTTGAAGTTTAGGCACTGCAATTTGCCTCACTTTCCTTGCAGTAAGGTATTCTCTGGCTCCAAACTGACCCTGTCTACCAGATCTGGCCATTGGTACTACTACACAAGACAGACCATGCAAGTGAAAAAGTGGAGTAAAAAATCCTCCTAAAGAACAGGAGGGGAAAACTCCAGATTTGGGGAAAATAAACATTCAGGTGAGGAGTTATTAATGCATGCTGAAGAAAAGATCCCCAGTGGATTCCTGGTGGAGTTTGGGTTCAGTTCAGGCTTGCTTTTTCTGTCAGCCCTGGTGTTAGTGCTTTTGTATTACAAGTGGTCCAAGAGCACCCAGCTTCTCCATCTCGCTCTCCCATTTTGAGTACTAACATTTGAACTGGGCATTGGGTCCAGCAGCAATTGTCAGCAAGACTACCATGGTATATAAACTGGAGGCCACTAATGATCCCCAGAACATACAACATAACATATTGCATAGCACCTTTCCAGGGGTACAGGAAAAGATGGCTGTCCCATTGTCAAAAGCAACAGAAATGTGAGGAAGTTTGGCTGTTCCATGAAAGAAATTTTACTTTGAAAGAAAGTTCGGACAAAGCTGTGTGTGAGTGCATATGTATGTGGACAGAGACAGTCTTCAATCAGCCTGAATGAGAGCAGCCCATTTTTGGGCTGGGAGTTTGCCTTGGCCAGCTCGGAAATTCTTACTGGTGTGTTTCTCTCCATTCCTCTAGTCTGACTCTTTGGTTCATTGACTTCATTCCAGCTCTATTGTTCAAATTCTGCTTCCTGGAAAAGCAAACAAAAGGTAGATAGAAGAGCACAGGAGGAGCAGGAGACCTTCCCTGCTTCTCTCGTCTTTCAGAATCTGAATGGCTTGGAAAGTTAAGCGGTGGGGGAGTGGGGAGACAAACATCTTTTGTGCACTTCTCTGTCTTTTCCTCTGAGCAGGAAGACTGTGGGGGGAAAGGAGATAGTAGGAACTGGGTAGGAGGGATGGTATCCCTTGGGCTGAACTCAGCTTGAAGGCTGCATGTTGCCAAGCCCTGTTATATACAAATTCATAAATTATGTTAATAGAATGGGAGATCAGCCACCATCATTTATTGTGGGCAAACAACAAACAATCCCATAACAAAGAAATGTCCTCAGAGTATAACCCAAACCTGTCAATTAGAGCCAGCCCTAAGCTGAAGAATTTTGCTCTGGTGCCAAACTCTTTCCTAGTTTTAGATTGTTCAGATGTGTGATTTTGGCCTGGGGTCATCTCTAGTGAAATGCATGAAGAGAACCTGACAGATGTCTCCTCTAACCGAAATATTAAAAGAAAATATTCAAATGTTAAAAACAAATCAAATAGTAATTTATGACTGAATAAGTTTATAATAAGATATATGCATTGTTAAAAGTTTCTCTGAGAATGAAGGGTTTTTGAGTCACTTCTGCAACTCTTGATTGTGCCTTGGTAGTGTCCACAAAGCTTTACCAGAAAGATAATCAAAGGGATCTTTCTGAATGCCAGTTGCCAGGGAACACAACTGAGGGGGTGTTACTGTACTCAGGAAATGGCCATGGTGGACAACGAATGCTGGAGAGACAAGCCTTTGTCTGATCCAGCAGGGCTCTTGCGATGTAGGAATACCATACTGTTTGGTCGTGCCTGGGGAAATTTTCCCAGAGACCTGAAGCTAATTCCTACTAGATGCAGAAATGTGGGAGTGGAGAAAGAAACAGGCTTCAAAACACCTCCAGCAGTTGTGCAACAGAAAAAAAAAAATCCTGGAAGAAGGTGACAAAACAAAAACAGGTAGTGGGAGACAGTGGATTTCTTACAAGAATCAGGTAGAATGGCTTCTCACACGTTCCTCCCAAAAAGGACCCACATCACTAAAAAAAGAGGAGAAAGAGGGCTCAGATGTGCACAAAATTTGCATATGCTAGCTTGTAAGTATAGTGCACATTTAGAAATAATTGCTGTAACCATTTTTGCAGAAAGTACAACTCACCATAGTAGGGAAGAAGCTGATTGGCTGACTTGAATGCCTGCTGCCTGGTTGCTAGCTGTTGATGGACAACTCCAAGGCTACCACCGCCTTCCTTTTTCGTTAAACATGGTTCTTTGTCCCTGTTTCATTTGCTATTGCTAAGGTGGCTTCTGGCCTTGACTGATTCCTACCTACAACCCCTAGGATCTCTTCCAGCACGATGGAGTCCTGCCCTCCTTCCCCAGTGAATCATGCAGTAAGCACCTGGAATTAACCTCCACTGAATTCAACAGGGCTTACTCCTGTGTAGATATAAAGTGTTAGTCCTTCCACCATGAGTTGTTGGGATTGCTTGATCACGAATAAAAATGCATGTAGTTATTCTTGCTTTCCTTGGCATAATTTATGCAAAGTATATCATGCAGGATTCAAAATGTGATTTACTCATCTTCCTTTGCAATATTTTGACAGGTTTTGCTGTACTTTAAAGAATCAGAGCCATGTCAATCTTCTCCTAAATCACCAGCTAGTATATATCCCAGATTTCCTGTTCAGTAGCTTTAGTCTTTTTATGCCTATGTAACTTTACTGAAATACTTACTATTCCTCTGCCATCTTAGTATCTTGTTCAAATGAAAAAAGCCCCTAATATGCAACATACCAATGGCAAATGAATTTCTAATGCTGATGCTGTATTTACATAACCTATTATATACTGAATTCATTTCATATATGCTGTTGTTATTAATCACCCAATTCAACGATATTTTATGTGTGACTAGACAAGAAATAGGGGAGTGACCTCTTTGTAATTGCTTACTCAGGCTCACTTGACTTTTTCAAATAAATATTATGGTGACCTTATTCAGTATAATTTATTGGTTTTAAAGAGCCTCTTTGGCTCCTCAGTAACAAACAAGAAGAAACCATTTATATGTGTTTTTTTTGCATCTTGTTGAAACTATTATTGTAATATCTTAGAACCATATATCTTTCATAACTCTGTTACCTTTGAATTTTGCTCCTCTAATTTTAACTCCACTAAAAAGTTATTTATAACCGAAAATGATTCTCATGTCTGAAAAAAAGCTGCAATGTTTGCTGTTCACAGAACTATAAGAAGATACTTCTTAGCAGGTCACAACAGAGATGGAGCAGAAATTCATTCAGTTCACATTTTGATGCAAACGTATCTAATTTAATACATTTGCACCAATGGCTGAGCTGAAATCTCTTCAAATTTTGTTGTGGGATTCTTCAATAAAAAAAAAATCTATGTAAACCAAGCATGGTGCCAATAAGGCTGATAGTTATGAAAATAACTAAATTCAGAATAGCATCCTATGGATGTTTGGAGAGACCCATGGCTAGCTGGAGAGTGCTGGGGCTTGTAGGAATTTTTTCTTTATAAACAGACATGAAAATGTGTCCTTAAATGAATTAGGCTAGAAAAGTAGCTGATAAAAATGTATCTTAAGAGAAAGTGTATTTAATAGGAGAAACATGC